>NC_077227.1:373191604-373441001 GCF_027887165.1 Monodelphis domestica | reverse complement strand
TAGAGGAATCTACACCCCTTTCCTCCCTCAACCCCCACCCTGCCCCTGGCTGTGATGAACTACAACTCACACCTTCTGACTTAGTGGTGATAATTAAATATTATCTGCCTGTCACTTGGCACACATGTTGTGTGTGTTCTCAGACTTTAATGAGCTGGTATTTGTCTCCTGTAAGCAAAAATATTTCTTTGAGCCTCTTGTTTTTCAAATTGGGGTGAGCAGTTCAAGTGAAGATTTCATGCTATTAAAAAAAAAGTCTGCTTGCCAGCATGTCTATCTGAAAAAAGCCTACTTCTATTAGGGGTCCATGGAGAGCAAAGAGATTTTCATGAAGAACTCTTTCATAGGTTCATGAATTTAGAGCTGCGAAGATCTTAGATGTGACCTAGTCCAAATTTCTCATTTTATAGAAGAAGAAACTGGACCCTGAGCAGGTTGAATCACTTACTTAAAAATGACATAAGTAACAGAATTAGAATTTGAACTCAAGTCTTCTGGCACCAAGTCCAGCAGTCCTCTTTCTCCTGCACCATTTTTTCAGATATTCTGATAAGCATTCAGAACACAGTTACCATCTATGGAAATGATAGGCACTTAATATATGCCTGTCAAATGAATGTTGAGTGAATAGCTTTGCTTTCATGTTTATTGTTAAGATTCAAAGGGTTGAGGGGAGTAGGGGGGCAAAAGTAGTGGATGGGGGGGTAAAATGAAGACAGAGGGCAGTATTTTCCTGTCACTTCTTCCTTTCCCTTACCCCACTTAAAAAAAATAAACTTTTAAACAGAGAATTAGTTAAAAAATAACATTCCTACAAAGCAATGTTAGATAGAAAAGCAGTTTGCCTCTTTACGTTTTCCATCTTGAAGTGTACTCTATTATTTTCCCCATTCATGAGATTTATAACCAACGCATTCTTTGCAGCTGTTCCTGGAGCTGCATTCAGGTTCGGCATGGGCGCTCTCTCAGTCACACAGCCAGGTTTATAGACCAATACAGCCTTTCATGAATAGCTCATAAATCAGAATTGGGGCTACTGCAGAGTTTCCCAAAAAAAGATATAATTAGGGTGTGATAGGACTAGGACCAGACTGGATGACAAGCAGTTTTTATATTTATCAATAAATGGCAAAGTGCTTAGCACCCCACCTAAGGATGTAATTAACCACAGAATTGAGAATCTGAGCCTTGGATTTGCCTTATAAAGAAGGCACTCAGTTTAATTGAGAATTGCTTATGTCAGGTGAGAGAGAGAGTCTGTGTCTACCTCTCTCACCTGACATAACAATTAACTGGGAGTTTCTTTTTATAAACATTGTGTGGCTCCTTTTTCTATGTGGTTAATTACTTCCTTGGGAGGTTTCCTTTAATACTTCCCATAACAAGGCCATTATTGTCTTTAGCATAATCACTGGCTCATTTGCTTTTGTGCCCTTCCTTTGCCTTGCTCTCAATTTTGACTGCCTCTGGAAGCTTAGAGCAGCTGCTGTGTGTATTCTTCCTTTCCATCTCCCCTCCCCCCTCACACTGCTAGTGTTTAGGGCTGGGGACACCAAAGCCTAGAGCCTTTCTTCCCTCCCTCTCTTGCTTCCTCCCTCTTTCCTTTCTTCCATTCCCTCCCTCCCTCCCTCCCTCCCCTCCTTCCCTCCTTCCTTCCTTCCTTCCTTCCTTCCTTCCTTCCTTCCTTCCTTCCTTCCTTCCTTCCTTCCTTCCTTCCTTCCTTCCTTCCTTCCTTCCTTCCTTCCTTCCTTCCTTCCTTCTTTCCTGAAGAACAAGAGCCTATGAGCCATGTAGTTTACACACGAGTATAGAAGATTGGCTGGAGTATTGGACTAGGAGTCAGGAAGACATGGATTTAAATACTACCTCAGACACCATCTGAGGTGTGTGACCCTGGGCTTGGCAAACCACTTAGGTTCTCAGTTTGTCCATCTGTAAAATGGGTTTAGACTTGATGGCCTTAAAATTCCCTTCTAGCTCTAAATATAGGATCTTATGAAACTGTCAGTTTCAGGGCCTCCACTATGAAGCAAAATGTTCTTTTCTTCTCTTCTCTCATTCATTCTTCCCTTCATTACTCCTCCCCCAATTCTTCCAGTGTTTCTGAAGATAACCAGAGTAAGAAGGGAAACCATCTGAATATCTACAAGGTTATTAGAAAGTGTTTGTATTCTGTGAAACAAACAGAAATGAGCAAATACAAATTCAACACACACACACACACACATACACACACCCATATATACCCATGACTCCTAAGTAGGAAATTGACAGAATTTTGACTCTACATTAGCAAAGAGAAAATACTACAAGAGTGTGAGTACTGAAACGGTGCTTTGAAATCTATGAAAACCCAAAGCAAAAATTTAAAAAAAAACAACTGCCATTTGGGAGGCCAGAATGCATACTTGGATTCACAATTAATAAGTGATTAATAGACATTACATAGAACCAGAAGATTAGGAGAATTCACTTATGTTAGACAACATCCCACCAAAAGGGTTGTCAGAATCAGCTGTTCTCTAGACAGTGGCGTGGATGCTTTTGTGATTGTGGGTACATGAATATCTGAAGGCAGCACCAAACCCTCCATCCTCTGTCACCCCAAGCTACCTTCAATGGGAGCTCCCATCAAAAGAAAGATACTACATTCACCATCAAATTTGTTTCAAAGGAAATCCTACAACAACATTTGACAATAGTATGGGAGAGGTCTTTCAGTAGTAAAATGACTCAAGACTAAAGTACACACAACCCTCTGTTCTTGAGGGACTGGGAATTGGAAGACTTTTGCTCACCTCCCTCATTATCCTTGTTATCAGCACAGGAGGTTTCCATGGCAACGTTGCATCCAGGCCCTCTCCAGCCAGTCTGGCAGACACACTGCCAGCTGTTCTGACCGAGTGTGCATCTCCCATTGCCATTGCACAAATCGGGGCAGCCATCTGGTTGAAGAAATGAAGAAGATAAGTACAAGGGACACAGATCCACACTACAAATTTGAGGGCCATGCAAAGGGAGAACCAAGTCACTGTACATTCACAGGGCCATCCTTGGAGGTAGAGGGTGGGGAGGAGATCATGTCCATCTTAGAAACAGAGTTTAGGGAAGCAGGTTACACATGCAGCAGGGAGTACATGAAAGAAAGGGATACGCACCATTGAGATCTGCTGCCACTGCCCTATGTGATTGGTTCTGTCTGAACTTTCTGAACATATGGAGTTCGACAGTTCATTCCAGAAAACAGAAATTAGTTCTGAGCTTATAGGCTATCTAGTGGAGGACTTATTTAGAAGCAGTGCCTTAGTTGGGACACTATCTTGATTTTTTTTTGTCGTTGTTGTTTTGCATGGTTAGAGAAGTGCCCTCTGCAGAAAGGGGAAAAATATTCCTTTCAACTAAGGATGGCAAAGTGCCCTCTCCATCTTTCAGAATTTTAAAGATATATTTACATATAATTATCACAGGCTTCTCATGACTGAGAACTGGATTAGTCTGCTGAGCTATTTTCACATTCTGTCTCTTTTAATATTAAGTTTTAATGGGTACTTTTAAAAGTTGGCTACTTATTACTCAACCTATTTATGGCAGGGTTTAAAAGACTGAATTACATGAAAATTGAAGCATGAGAAATTTCCCAAGTGCATAAATGGTGACTGGGTGAGATGACTGTTTTTTGGTTGTTGTTGTTTGTTTTTGGTCACTGGAGGTGAGATGAATCTTCTGCTTCTTTGCCCTCATGCACTTACAGAAGAGGCACTGAATGTCACTGAAATGGACTGATCCTGCCACTCTAGTGAGCTGGGATAGATTGCTTGGGGCTCAGGGTAGAGACAAAGGCAGGGGATGGTCATGAGCCTTGAAGCTAAATGGAAGGATTCTCATGGGCAAGGGGTAAATCTTTTGACTCAGGGACAGAAGCAGGTGAGTTGCTATCACAGATGTACAGCAACAACATTCTAATTGCTAGCAAGAAGTTCTATATGTATTCCTCCTCAGATGGACTATATACTACTAATGGCCATTGACTGGGCTGTCCTTGAAAAAGCAAATTCTCCTGAAATGATTGTATATACACCAAAATGAAGAATGAACTGGGCAGTGGAAGAGAGATGAAGTGTTTTGCATACAGAATTGAGTCAAAATGGTTAACCTGAAACTAGCCTACAACTAGTTCTTATGGGGAAAAAAGAAAGGCATGATACTGTTACAATTTTCCTCACTAGTACTAAGGATGGTTTGCTAAGCAATTCTTCTCTCTTGTCATAAGTGCCAGAGGGATAATAAAACCAATATATAACCCTATGCTCCAAATTTAAAGGGGACTCTTTCAAAATGACCTGGGATTCCAGCATCTTTTCCCTTCTTATTTAATTCTTGCTAGATCCCAGGATTCTCCTGGTTCTATACAGATGGTGGTAGGTATGGGAATGCTCAGCAGTTGTCACTCCCAACAGAGAATAAGACAAAAGTTCACCTACTATGATGGAGGGAAGGCACTTGGGCAAGACCATGGGAGAAAACAGAGGTGCCACTGGTAAAGGATCCACTTAACTGCCATAACATTCTGTCCTCAGCTAAGAATGCAGCATGCACTAACATTCCCTAAAGAGTCTTCCTCTTTCCTCGGTATTCAAGCCATTATGACTTTTCTTACCAATGGGGAAACTAAGGCAAAGAGAAGCTAAACAACCTCTTCAGTTTACATATATGGTAAAAGAAATGGGAGAGAGCAGCTTAAGAAAAAAAACAATAGCAGATATTTCTGCAGGTATAAGAAGGATCTCATTAAGTGAAAATGAAAGAATTTTCATTGTTCTAAGACAGAGAGAAAAAAGGCATATAACCAATCTCGAATTATCTCAAGCTTTCTGGTTTCAAAAGGTATGGTTTCTAGAACACAAGAAACATCCTAACTCAAATGGTCTGTCAACATGTTGAACACTTTGGTAACTACCTTTGGGTTTGAATTATTTTGTCCCTTTGAGGTGTCATGTTTTCTGAATTAAAACAGGAATAAAAATGTCAGAGAAGGACTCATTGTAGAGGAAGCCCAAGTTTGTAATGTAAAATTTAAATTCACAATCAATACTAGTCTGTCTGCCAGAGATATGCACTCAGAATGTGTGTTTGCCTGGGTTGGGTAGTTTTCTCCCCCCTTTTCCATTTTTTTCCCTTTGACCAACCAAAGTGAGATAAACAGATCACAGTAGCAGGTTTTCTCCACATCATATGAGCAAGATGAAAACATGAACAGTGGGAAGCTGGCAAATCTCTGAAAAGTATCAGGGGCAGCTGGGAATTAATGGACATGACTTTGCTTTTAGCTTGAAGACTGAAGAAAGCAGCCCCAGTAGGTGCGTGGAGTTGCTAGGCAACCCCACGCTACCCCTGGCACAAGTTCATTCTGTTGGTGGCCTTCAGAAGAGACGATGTGTTGTGTTTGTAAAATGCAAAGCCAGCTTCCTCTTAAGGAAAAACAAAATGTAAGAAGTAATTAGTCTACAGGGCAAGTGGGCAACTGGACTGTTATTCCCTCTGGAGAGGATCTGAAAGTCAGAATTGGATTTGGGTTTCTAGGCTGTGAACTTGGGGGGTCAGAACTGTTGGCTGGGTAAACCAACAAGCCTACAGGGTGGAGTCCTCTGGGACAAGGTTGTTGACCATCTAGACCACAGAGTACTTTTCAAAGTCAATCCTGTGTTTGAGGCCAGCTCAGTATCTCAAGCACATGGAGCCTTCTGGGAGGCACCAAACACTGGTTTAGACATGGAGCAGGTGACAGGGGACTAATGGCACTTTAGTTACTCTTCCTGGCCTCTGCTTAGAAAAGTCTGTCTGGACTATAAAGAAGATAGTGGGATCTCCCCACCGAGTCCATCTCTCTTTCTGCTTCTCTGGAGGAATTGCTAACTCCGGCAATGATGCTGGGGGTAAAGCCAACTTCACCTTATCTGACAGTCTACCAATCCATAGGGGATTTGATACTGGAATTCAGCGACCAGGAAAGTAAGAGGTTGTATGTTGAATGCTTTCTATCTTTTGCGTCCTTGTTAACAGAAAAGGGAGCAATCCCAATGGCCCACTCCCCTACTCTCACCTGTACCCCTGGTTGCAGGGTAGGGTTGGATGAGTCACTACCAAATTCTAGTTACTTAAAAAAAAAACTGTTTGTCAACAATTTTCAAGCAGGAAGCCTTTTTTTGCTGAAAAAAAAAATCAGGCTAAAGCAAAATAATGTCTATGGTACAGTGAAAGGGGAGCACAAATGCACTTGAAGAAAGCTATAATTACCATAAAAGGTTCTTCTAAAAAGGAATGTTCTACCATGTTCAGCAATTTAGAGGTAGAAATAAGTGACTAATATTGCATAAGGGATGTGAAGAGAGAAACTATTTTAACATTCAGAATCAAATGCAACTTGGAAAAGCTTGGGAGATAATACATACTTCAAACAGAAAAGCAAGGAAGTGAATAAAGGGGGAAAATACAAAACAAACTGAAAATAAATGCAAACAGACTCAATGAACAAGCTGTCAGAATAATGAGAAATACCTACTTGGTGCTAGAGGCCATCATAAGAATCTAATATAATACCCCAGATCAATGCTTTGAATAAGAGGCTTCTCTGAGTTAGGGAAAACCAACTTGCCTTGACATTTCATCAATTCCTTCTGGTCAGTAGCACGGCCCTGGTCAAAGGCTATTCCAGCCTGTTCAGGCGTATCTGTGCCCTCCCCTCAGCTAGAGTAGGCAAGAAGGAAAGCACTAACTTGCTTGGAGCACCCAAATCTGGATACAGAGGCCTCCCCAGCATTTGGATAGCCCTGAATCTCATGGAAACTCACTCTATCTGTTTCCCCCTCATTAGACTACCACTCAGGAAGGTTCCAGAACCACTGCTGACTGCTCATTCTTCCTAATGAGTGTGCCAAGCACTTCCCAATATATCCAGAAGACCATCCACCCAGGCAGGAAAACTAGAGAAAATATAAGAAAATTATGGAATATAATAAACAAGTATAAAAAAAGTGGCAAGAATATTGGTGTGGGATCACAGAAAAGATATCTTTCCCCAAATACCTATTCTTTTGAATTCTTTTTTTTTTTTAATGAAGGTCGAACCAATAATTCTTTTAAATCTTACATTAATGAGGGGACAGTGTCCCTACTCTGGTTCTCTCCTCTACATGTCACTTGTTAATTCTGAAGCCATGGTAGTTGCAACATTGCCAGACATTACTAGAATTAGATGGTGTCATCATCAGTAACATTTAATAGACAGCCTTTGCTTTCCAGAAATGTTTATGGTTAAAAATAGCTGAAGCATTGGGGAGAAATGCTCACTGAGGGTTCAGTGGCCATTTAAACTAAATAGCAGTGGCAAAGGTTCAGAAAATTAATCTGATGTTTTGAGATACTCTGGGGAAAACCTTCAACTAATTTTAGATGACTGCCAAAGATGCATTTCTGTCTCTTGGAGACCAGAGGGCCTGCTCCTCTCACTCATCTTTGTGGGTAAGAGGAAAGCATTTAGCAACTAAGTTTTCAGGCAATAAATTGGTACTTAAGGGCACACATTGGGTATACCTACACTCAAATGGCTGCCCTGACACTTAGTTGCTATTCCTTCTAACATGAGCAAGAAAGAAGGCACAAAACTTAGAACCAGAAATTTTTCTTTTTCAGGAACTTCTAAGATTAGTAAGGATAGCTTTGGAAAACTTCACCCTTCTTGTGAATGAAAGGAGCGGGCCTCATGATCTTCCAAAGACAGAAATGATCTTATATCGAAGACAAATGTGCAGATGTAGGAAGGGCAAAAGGGAATGAGCAGGAAGTCGGGGAGGAGAATGGTCTTTCTGTGGTCCCACTGCCCAACTTTTGCTCACAAAGCAAAAAGCACTTTTGACAGCAGCAGGACTGCTGTGAAGTGACACCGTTTGGATCCAGCTGTCTATGCTGCATGTTTTCTGGCTGCACCTGGATTCTAACTGATCAGCATCATTTCCAATCCGAATAGATAATGTGGGGAAAAGGAAGATAGTAATACCAGCCTCAAAAACACTAAAAGGCTTGTTGTGCCTGGCTCTTAAAAAAGGACGCTCCTTAAATTGTAATAAAAAGAGAATTTGTCTGCTTTTTCTGCCTTTCAATTTTCTAAGTTTGCACTAATAAGCCATTTTTATTGGAGAGTATAAGATTATGAGATGAGGGCAAGAGCTTTGGGAATAGTAGGAGGAGACAGTTCTGTGTGGAAAGGAGACAGGAGAGGAGATGAGCCTGCCGGGTTTTGAATTTTGTCCAAATTTAACCATGCTTACAATCACGACTTCTCTTCCATCCAGACTAAGGCATTAGGGTACTTTTTACATTTTTTTTTAAACAAGTATTTTTTGTTCAAACAGGAGTATAAGTAGGGGGAAGATAAGAGAAGGAAGGCAATTAATCACTTTATAAGCAATATGGGAGTCAAATGGGTTTAGTGAAACTAACTCTATTGCCCTGGGATCTGGCCCCCTTTTCTCTCTTCTTTCCATTGGAAAATGTAGTGGCGTCACCAGATGTAGTTATCATCATAGTGTTGCTCAGATGTGATATAGACAATGACGTTCATGTTCAGATTTAGAGTCATCACAGTAGGCAAAAGCTCCCAGCAAGGCTTCATGGGATAATGGTCAGCACTAGAATGGGCAGACTTAGGAAAATTTTACCTCGAACACTTAGTAGCTGTGAGTCATGGGCAGATCACTCAACCTTTCTGAAACTCTAGTTCCTTTTCTGTGAAATGGGGATGATAGTGACAGCTATTAGTTGGCACAGTTGACAGTGTACGAGACTTGGGACTTCAAATCCAGCTTCAGAGTGACCATGGGCAAGTCACGTAATCTTTTGACCTCAGTTTTCTCCTCTATAAAATGAGCTGGAGAAGGAAATGGCAAACCATTCCAGTATGTCTGCCAAGAAAACCTCAAATGGGGTCATGAAGAGTCAGACATAATTGAAATGAATGAACAAACAAAATGGGGATGGATGGTAGGGAAAAACTCACGGCAGAGGATTTTTGTGATGCTCAAATGAGATAATGTATATAAAATGTTTTGCAAAACTTAAAACACTTTATCAGCTATCATTACTCAGACATAGAAGCAGCTGGTGGCATAATGGGTAGAATGCTGGGTCTGGAGTCTGGAGTCTGATTTCAAATCCACCCCCAGGCAAATTTCACTTAGCCTCTGTTTACCTCGGTTTTCTTAACTATAAAATGGGGATAATAATAACACCCCACAGGGGTGTTGCAAGGATCATATAAAATAATATATATGAAGTGCATAGCACAGTGCCTGGTAGACAGTAGTGGGTGATAGAACAATGCTGATTCTTTTCCTTTAGACCCTGAGAAGAATCCATGGACTGATGGAACTTCTTTGAACAAAAGAAACATTTGACACATCAATGGAAAAAAAAAAGTGGTGAATGGATAGGAGACTAGGACTGTGTGTGTATGTATGTGATGTGATGTGATGTGTGTGTGCTAGTCAGGCATCATTTTATTTCTGGAGAAGCTGAGACCTACTGGATGAAAGAGACACCAGATATCAGGAGAGGAAGAATAGAAGGTGTGTTTGTAGATTAAGAGAGTGATAAGAGTTCCACAAAGGCAGGGATGACAATAATAAGAAAGCCCAGTGGTTTAATTTGGTTCTTGGAGGATAATCAAGTTTTTGTACCTTGTATTGCTTATTCCCACGGCTGTCCAGCAAATAATGAATGAGGTGCCTGTGAGTATGGAAATAAGGACAAAGGCTTGACTTTGATTTCTTATTTGTTATTTTTAACCATCCAATTTCTACACCCACTGAGCATCGTTAGAGCCACAGGAGGGTCATAAAAATACAAATGACACCTAGGAGGCCTGTGGGCACGGACTCGTTACTTACTGCAGGGCTGACGTTTCTCTTTTAACTAGAGTAAAATCAGGCCAACGATAAATTGCCATCTTATTTCTTTCCCCCTAGCACAACTTTAGAAAATGTAAGGAAATCACTAAATATTCCTCTCTCGCGGATGTTAAAGTGAATGGGGCTAGATGGATGTGGATGTAGGCTGAACTCTTGCTGGTAAGCATGCTTTTACTGAGAGGAAAAAAAAAACAATGGTTGGGCTTTTTATTTCCCCCCCCCCGCCAGTGGCTCTCATGTAGGCAGAAGGTAGGGGTAGAGGCAAAAGCTCATGAGTGTAAATGAGGAGATCCTGAAAAAGAAGAAAACATGGAGGCTTCTCTATCAGAGTTAATGAGTCAAGCTGGTACTTTAAGCCAGGGCAAGTAATGGGACTCACTTGAGAGCCCAACTCGATCAAACAACTCATTTATTATCTTAAACTTATCCTCTAAAGACAGAACAAAAAGAAATGGATTGGATTGTAGCAAAACAGGTTCTAGTTAGATAGGTGAAAGAATTTTCTGACATTCAGTACTCATCAGCTCTATTGCTCACTGGTAGCTAAAAGGAACTGGGTGATATCATTTTCAGAAACTCTTAAAACAGGACACATAGCTTTTAGTCTGAGCTGGATTAGACATGGTCTTGCTGAAAGACAAAAAGATTGGCCACAATGGCTTTGGCAGGAGAGGTCTGGCAGACCCATGAGGCTATCATCTTGAGTTCACATTAATAGATTTTCCCTCTTATTTTAGAGGATGGCTAATTCAATACTTGTGAAGATTTCCCAATGCAGTCCTATGAGAAATACTTTTTTTTTGGAAACAAAGAAATGAAGGACAAAAAAAAAACAGACTAATTTTATTGTTGCTTCTGTTTTTGTAAGAAAAAAATTAAATCCCTCAGATGGGAGTATCAGGTAACAAATGAGGTTTAGAAAACAGGATTTAGTGGTTGATCTACACTCATCTTTAAGCTGTTTTTTTTTTCCTATATTTGGAAAATAAAGCAGCAAAGAGACCTAAAAGGGCATACATTGTATAAATTACAGAAATTGCAGGAAGAAAAGAATATTGAGTCACTGAGCCCTCTTTTGTGGCATGGGCTTACTTTCCATAGTATATTCCTGAATTTTTTTATCCAACTAAATTTGAAGAATTTCCAGTAACAGGACTCCCATGATGTCCTCACAGTGATGATCCCATTCTAACCATGTTCTTTTTGTTTTGTCAATTTTCTTGGGCCCACTTTGTATCATTACTTCTGTGTAGACTTTCTTGCTAGGCCACTCAGAAGAATTCTATGATATTAGTGGTTATAGTCTCCAATTCTCTTGCAAGGTCTCCATTTTTTTGGGGGGAGGATTATTTATCATAGATATATCTCAATGTTGGATTTTTTAAAATATGGATGAGAATGACAATCTTTACATCAATTGAACTTCCTCTCCAATCACATACCCATTGCCCTAGAGATATGGTCTAGAAACACTGCTTGCCAAGTGAACTCAACAATTGGCTAACTCTTTATTCAATTTGGTTCTATTATCTATGTCCTGTGGAAACAATAAAATCCTCCCTTCTCACTCCCTTCTCTCACGCATGTAATTTAGCAATTAGTGCTTCATATAGTACTTGGCACATAGTAGGCACTTAATAAATGTTTTTTAATTGTTCTGTTACTCATTTATTAGTCTATCTGCACTAAAATTTAGTGAATGCAAGTAAACTTATATTAATCTTTGAAAATTCACTTGCATGTGGTATGGGTATCCTTTCTCCGAGATACTTTTTCTGATCTATGGAATGCTTGGAGATAGCTTCCCCCAAAGTGCACTGGTTAGGCCTGGGGGCTGCATTTTTTGAAGACCAACTGAAGACAGCCTATGGGTGTATACTAATTAATCATTCAGAATCTTAATCTACAAGTTTAGCTGTGGACTAGATTAAGGGTGAATTGATTTGCAGAATAATACAAAGCTTTAAAAGATTTATTTTCTGAAAGTCTGCAGAATGGCTATCAAAATTCCAACAATCTGCATGATGCCAGTGTCAGGAGTTATGCTCCAGTTGTGCATAATAATCGTGCCCTTAGGAAGAAGTGAACTGCTTCTTCTAAATCTTCCCATATATAGGGAAACAAAATTCCTCTTTTACAGCACATTCTACAGATGCAAAACATCAGGTTGTTTCTGCTAAGTCACATCCTGGCTAAATGGGTAATTGAAGGGTGAATGGGAATGCCTATTCAGCTACTAACCTGCAGAATTAAAAAAAAAAATCACAGCATAGCAATCCCCAGGAGGCAGAAAGCATGACTGATTTTTCCAATAAGAATGAAAAAATCAATAATCCTTATAGACAGAGCTCTCACATCCTTAGCAGTCGCGAAGCCTTTCATGTCTGTGTACCCACTTCCAAAAGAAGATTTCTGTCTTTAGCTTGGCATATGCTACCCCTTCCATAATCACCATCCAGAAAGATTTAGCCTGACTTCCATTCTGGTTCTGCTGAGCATATCGTTTAGAAGGGACCCACAATGAGTCTTGACTCAGAGTTGCTTTGCTTTCTGTGTGGCTCTGGGAAATGCTCCTCTGCTGTTGTGTGGTGCTAATAAGTCATGCTGTATTGCCATGTGTGCCTGCATGATGAATGGTATGTACAGGGACTTGGAGCTTTCAGAGGTCATCCACTCTACATTGAATAATAAAACTCATATTTAAAATATCCTTGGATGAGATTCCTGGCATTACCGCAGTACAGAAAGAATAGCCTACCTTACTAGGTACCGTCAGTGGTGGAGAGACTTGGTTCTACTCCCATATTGCACTTCTAAGAAAAGCTATTTCCCCCAAACTGACATCTTCAAGATAATGGGGCTAAGATTTGTTTCTTGGCTGCTATTCCATAAAGGGCCACAGGACCCAGCATGAACGGGACTCCCAGGAAAAGATGAATACTATTAAGGCAAACTCTGATAGGACATCTCATCAAGGACAAGTAGATTAATTTTTTTTTCTCATGTGGACTTGTGATTTCATTAGTATAACTCCCAGTGAGGAAACTCCTTCTACCAGTCCAGATCAACCAGTATTCATTAGTTCATAGGCTCAGAGTTCCTTGGGAAGGGAAAGAAAAGGGAATAACTATTCTATATTAAGGTCTACATAAATATTACTTCATTTGATCCTTGCAATAATTGTGAGGTAGGTGCTATATATTATCCTCTTTTTATAGTGGAAGAAACAAAACCAATGGTTAAGTGTATTGCCCATGGTCACACAGCTAGTAATGTCTGAGGCTGGGACTTGAGTTCAGGTTCTCCCAACTCTCCAGCCATTATACTACAGCTGTCTCTTTGACATGGCTAGACTATGGTGAAAAGCAAATAAAAGTCTAAGCCAAGAGTTCTGCATGATGTTAGGGTTGAGAATTTAAATGTATAAAAGTCAAGAGATTCAAAAGGGTGGTTCCCACAGCAACCATAACTCAGTTCGCTGGTGAATACAAAATTAACTTTATTTCAAAACATGCCATTTAATTTACGCCTTAATATAGTCATGGCAGAGTTACGGTTGCTGGGAGAACGCTAACTCTGAATTGTTTTGAATAATTAATTGAAAGAAAAGTTGGTAAAAATGTGAATTCTAATAAAAAGTCAACTTAAATTTGGGAAAGTTCACCAATCAACTTTTATGTTAGGGGTCATCTCCTCATATTTTGGTCAAGTCTGGTATGGAAATCATAAAGTTAAGGGGCAGTTTTCCATGTCTAAATATATTGTTATGGTGGTTTGAGCCAACCCAGCTATACTATTTGCATCCATGTATTGCAGCAGTATATGCTGGGAGAGGCTACATGGCCTTGAAATGATTGATTGATTCAGATAGTTCTGTCAAAAGACTAATGGAATGGTTAGGAAGCAACCCCAGCCCCCCATTATTAAAATAGCCATTTTCATTCGATAATTGTTTCAGACAAAATTAAGTCTGTGCAGACATGATTTCTCTGAGGTAACCAGCAAGGAGTAAGAAGAAAAGGATGGAAAAAAGAGACACATGTTCCTGAAGAGCAAATACTATATCCAGGTATCCTATCTCTGTGATGGCTTGCTAAGAACCTGAGGAAATCAGCTATCTTTTCTGTAAGTCCTCCTTCACTATATTACTACAAAGGAGATCTGGTTTTCTTCAGGCCTGACCTCTGAAGGAAGTCAGGGATTCAAAGAGGAAGAAGTGGGAATTGAAGACATTCTAAGCATGGGAAAGACTGTGCGAAAGAAAGGAGTTAAAAGATGGAGGACCAAGTTCAGGGAACACCTAGTTGACCAATTTGGCTGAAATGTACAGTGTGAAGGAAGGAAGGTAACTTCCAAAGGTAGGCTGGACCCAGAGGTGAAGGGCTTTAAATTACAGGGTAAAGAGTAAGGATTTGTGGCACTAGGTAGCCACAGAAATTCCTTGAGCAAGGGAGTGTCACAATCCCATTTCTGTTTTAGAAAGACAATTGTAGTGACTAAGTAGGGCACGTGTTGGAGAAAGTAGAAGCTGGATGTCAAATAGGAGATCTGCTGCAATAGTCCAGGTGAGAGGTGACAAGGGCTCTTTAAGTGTGAGTGGCTGGAGAGGAGACTGATGTGAGAAAAGCCATGGAAGTAGAAGGAACATAACTAAGCATTTGCTTAGATTTGGAAGGTGGGAAGGGGAGGATGACTGAGGCTGTAGACTTGGGTGAACTGTGATAGATACTCTTGGCAGAAACAGAGAAGTGCAGTGCAGAGAATAATGAGCTCTGATGTGAAGCTGGCAAGTCGAAGATATCCCTGGGACATCCAATGGAGTCTGTAGATCTAACTTTATCTTGAGGAAAAAACCCTGTTCTATAGCAAAGTGGCATGGGGATAGAATGTGGAATTTGGAGTAAGGAAGACCTGAGTTTTTATTGTGTCTCAGACTTTTCTAGCTCTGTGAGCCTGGGAAATTTCTTAGCTTAGTTTCTTCATCTGTAAAATGGGGACAACAAGAGAACTTCTCTCACTAGGTTATATGGATCAAATGAGATAATTATATAAATTATTAATTATTTTATATAATTATATAAAGAGCTTAGCACATTTTCAGTCATGTCTGAGTATTTTGTGACCGTAATTTGGGATTTTCTTGGCAAAGATACTGAGGTGGTTTACCATTTCCTTTTCCAGCTCATTTTCCATATGAGGAAACTGAGGCAAACAGGGTTAAGTGACTTGTCCAGGATCACACAGCTAGTAAGTGTCTAAAGCCAGATTTGAACTCAGGAAGAGGAGTCCTGGTCCAGTACTCTATCCATTGTGCCACTCAGCTGCCCCACATAAATGTTAGCTGTTATTATTATCAAATGAGATAACATATGTAAAGCATTTTGTAAACATTAAAGCTCTACAGATATGCCAGATGTTATCATATTAATATATGGCTCCCTTTGCTGTTGCATTGCTGATCCCTAGCCATCTAGCAATTCACAAAGAGATTGCTCAGAAACTGAGAAATCACCTGTCTCAGGGGTTGTCCTTCATTGCCTCCTCTTCAAGCCCTCTTCCCTACTCTGGCTACTCCTTTTTTGAACCAGAATGTGGATTTTCTTCCCTTTTCCTTTAAATGACTTCCACAGGCCCCATAGCAGCAGGTAAATATTCTTTAAATAGCTAAGAACCTTTTATCAGAAGACTCAGGCTCTTTCTGGCCAGGATTGCTTCAGGCAGCTCTTCTTGCTGGGTGTCAGCAGATGACAAATCAAAGGAAGCTGGCAAAACATGTTTCCCTTCCCTATGGGCCATCCTTCCTGGGTGATGTTCTCAGGGAAGCATTAAGGCATTCCCAAACTGGAAAGGCAGAGCCTGAGTGGGAATGGGAAGCAAAGAGGCGAGTCTTTAATGTGGATTTTTTCCCCTCTGTGTTTGAAGCCTGCTGAAGCTTAGTTTTCATTATTCTCCTTAAGCATATCTTCTCTGTTTGATAGGCTTTTGTCTCCTCCCTGGACAAGTTTTAGGCGGGTGCCTTTTTCTCTTTTGCCATTAGTATTAGGAGCATTTTAATGCCTCTTAAAAGAGACAATTTTATAACTCTGCAATCATTTGCTTTTACTGCTCAGAAAATATTTTAAAGGCACATCATTAAGTATAACTTGATCTTGCTGGTAGGATAGACAGGGATTTAGATGTCAAACTAAACCAGGCACTGAGATCAGTTAAAAAGATAAACACTCATTGGCACTTTGGTACTAGTGTGATCTTGCCAAAACCGATTTCACAGCTATCTGTAAACTTACTTGGGGCAAGACTCAGGGTATTTGAGCTTTCGTTATCTCTCTGTATGCATACTTTGGCCAGGTTTCCATATTTTACTCATTTATTCACTCAACAAAAATCGAGCAAAAATCGGGCATGATACTAGGCTTAGTGAGCTAAAGAATCATACTTGGCCTCATCCTTTAATGTGCTTATCACCCAGTAGGGCAGATATAACTCATATATAAATAACTAAATAAATTAGGTAGAATTTAAGAAGAGCTCCAAAGTGCAGGGAGATTTTTGAAGAGGAGATAATTAAGGAAGTTGGTGAAAGCTTCATGGATTTGGGTCTTGAACCCGAGAGATAATTTGAATATAGGAGAAAGGGAAAGGAAGACATTCAAGGGACATGAAATAGCACAGAATCTAAAGTGCAAAGGGCTGAGGAGCGAGTGGTAAGGAAATGTAGTTAGAGTACAGAATATTTTTCCTTGAAGTTTGTGGGCAAAATAGATGTTAGTTGTAGCAATGTGGTCAGAGATGGGAAGTAAGGTCTTTATTGATTGAAATGAGGATAGCTCTAGATCATCTCAAGGAACCAATGGAGAGAAAGAAATTGAACATTTGAGTCAGAGAGGTAATGACTGACAGAACAAAGTCTAAGGGAAATAAGGAGTGGTTATTATTGGAAATAAGGAGAAACAACTCTTTCTTTGAGTCAAAAGAGAAGGTGGAGCCATTGGATGAAGATACCAGAGTAAGGCTCATAGAAAGCACTTGAATAATCTGTATAGTACCTTTTCAGAAATGTAGGAGTCAAGGTGATTTGTTGAGTGGAGGGGATGGGTACCTGAGTATGGAAAAGATCTGGAACAGTCATGGTGGAAAATAGTATTTAAATTACATGAAGGATGGCCAAGCACCAATGTCAGCAGAGTTTTCGGGGGTATATAATTTTAGTGGATCTAGCGGAGAGAGAGGGGGAAAAGACAATGGTGGGAGTTATTGCCTATGGAAAAAATGGGTCAATTCTAAGCATTAGATGGTATGGGGTAATATTGAGAAGTAAAAATGGCTGACCATAGGTGTCAGCATAGGGAAAGTAAGAAAAATTAAAAGTGGGCTGTAACCCTGGAAGAACAGAGAGAGGTTGGCAGGAAGTCACAATGAAGTCAAGGAATAATTATAGTCCATTGGAAGAAGTGGGATAAGAGGAAAGGAAGGAGTTTATAGTAACAAGGAAGATTTTCATTGTCTGAGATCCTGGAAGCTAAATTCCTAGTGATGATGAGGTCTGAAGGTAGAGTAGGTAGAGTGCCTGAGTCTTGCTGAGTTTGAATGACTTGGATTGAGTTAAATTAGTTTGGAGGGTGATGAAACATGTTTTAGCCCAAAGACATGTTTAAGACAAAGCTCTACCCACTAACTGGTATAGCTTTGAGCACAGTGGAAAAGATTTATATGTAATCATGTTCATTTATAACTTTTAAATTTGGTCAAGTTAAGTTTCTTAAAAGCTAGTAATACAGGAGAAGAAATAAGGAAGAAGGGCCAGGGGTTCTCTTTTTCTCCTGGTTTTTAAATGTATGTTTCAAGGCAGCTAATTGGTGAAGTGGATAGAAATCTGGACATGGAGTCATGTGGACCTGAGTTTATATTTGACCTCAAAAAATTACAAGCTAGGTGACTCTGGGCAAGTTATTTAATTTCTGTTTGTCTCAGTTTCCTTATCTGTAAAATTATGTCAATGATAGTATCTCTCTCCCAGGGATGAGATTAGGATAAAGTGAAATGATATTTGTCAAGTGCTTTGCAAAACTCAAAGTGTGATATAAAATTTTTTTTTTTGTTGTTCAATTGTTTCAGTCCTGTCTGACGCTTTGTGACCTCATTTGGAGTTTTCTTGGCAAAGACACTGGAATGATTTGTCATTTCCTTCTCCAGCTCATTTTACAGATGAATAATATAAGGCAAACAGGGTTAAGTAACTTTCCCAGGGTCACACAACTAGTAAGCTTCTGAGTTCAGATTTGAACTCAGATTTTCCTGACTCCAGGCCAAGTTCTTATCCACTGTGCCATCTTGCTGCCTCAATATAAATATCAGCTATTACTGTTTCCCCCACTGTAGCCTTACTAGAGCAGTCTACATGCCAGTTTCATTTATGCACACTTTAAATCAGCAAATGTGTTATATTCATCTTATTGGAAATGCCACAGCATTCCAAAACATCGGATATGTCAGTAATGGCCCTTCTTGTAGCCCTTTGGGTACTTTAGAAGTTTTAGAATGTTACTCACAGGCTTCTGTAACAAGGACTCCTTCTGCTCCCCCCAATCATTCCCTTCTGCTCCAATGAATAATATGTTTGCGTATGTGTGATAAAAATACAAATTGTAATTGATCTCTGAAATGCTATTTCAGAAGCAACTGATAAGGCTCTATGAAGGAAAAGATAGAGAGAAGATTGTGGGCTGACCTTTTTGAAAGCAAAAGACTTCTAAACTGAACATCCAAATGATAAGCAAAAGCTGATTTCTTCCAAGATAGCAAAAGAACACCTCTTCTTGATATAAAACAAAACAAAACAAAACACACCAACTCTACAATATTGATTTCCATCTGCTAGGGAAAGCTAAAACAGCATGCTTAATATTAAATGGTTAGTCAATTCCTGGTTCTAACTAGAACAAGGAAGGATTTTCAAAGCTTTTCTGCTAGATCTTTAAAGTGCTTGCCACCAGAAGATGCATAGTTTCCCTTGACTCCAAAGAAAAGGCTTCCTGATTTGCTGGATCAAATGCTAAGCCAGTGGATACATCAGCCTTTGTGTTTCCATCTACAGTGTTTCTACTCATCTCCCTTGCCACAGTCATTGAAAATGGCCAGGTGTTTACCATTGGGGATTACTTTATGGTTTTGCATCTGTGCTTGGAAGAATTTTTACAGCACGCTAGCATGCGTAGGATGTGAGTAATTATAATAGGATGGCATGCTGGGAACTGTTCCCAGGAATCAGCGACACAATCTGGAGACTATTTGGAGGGGATAGCAAAGCCATCTAGAAAACACTGGCTATTTCTGCCATGATAGGTGAATTATTGACAGGTTCCAGAGGTCACTTGCTCCATGATAGTGACTAATCTTTTTTTCCTAGGGTACTTCTAACAAGCCTTAAAATTGGAGATTCCTAATTAATTTGCCAAAGAATGGAAATGGAGAGAGGGTAAAACTGAATGAATATGCTTAAGAGACAGAGGGGAAAGAAAGCTAGGGAGACCATAGGGGAAAACCAGAAAGTGGGGAACTAAATATGGATAAATGGTACCCATGAAATTATCACAGATCAATCTTTCCTTTCAAATTTGGGGGGAGAAATGTGCAGAAAGACCCTCAGTACACCCTCTCATTAATACTTCATTAAGGCTGGTGTGCATGTGAATATTTCTAGAGATCTACAATAGCTTGATTGACAAAGGGCATGTATGGCAGCCACATGGCCATAATCTTCCTTCCCAGATAAGTCTCACAGCTTGATGGAAAACAACATGACTACAACTGTGCAGAAAGAGCAAGAACTGTTATTAGGAAGTAGTGGTAAAGTTCTCTGGAAAACCAAAGGTCCTGAGCCCTGGCGCCCACTACTTCAATGTCCAGGTCTTGCAAATTGGCAAAAGCAGATGCCATGTGTTCTAGGACATGGCATTAATCCAGTGGCCAAGGCATAAAGGTACTGCATCAGGTGAGAAGGTACAATGCTGTGTCTGTTAAGAAGTCAGATAGGGGCACATACACATACATGCACACACATATAAATACACACACACGCCTACACCCACAATAGGAATTTGTGTCTTATTTCATTTTGGTTGTATTCCTTTGAAAGTTTGGTGGTTTGTGTTCAGCCAGAATGTCAGCTGCAACAGCTGGAAGGGAACTAAGGGACAAAAGGGGATGTTAAATGAAGCGAGGGTCTGCATTGCCAACCCTGCTTCAGAGTTTTAGGTTTGTGTTTGAAAATAGTAGACCAACGAATCAGAGTTGAATGAGCTGCCTCATGTTTTCTTAAAAAGTTTCCTTGTTTTAAGTAGGTGTTTAATGAAAACATCTACCTGTCTACCTCAGAAGATTATCATGAGGATAACTGAGGTAACACAAAGTCCTTTGAGCTCCTTGGAGAAAAGACACTATATAAGTGCAAAGTATCACCACTGTTCTGCTGGTAATGAGTGTGGCCAAACAGGGAGCCTCCCAGTCAGCTCTCCTAGTCACCAAAGTAGACCCAAGCATTAGGAACAAGAGGAAGCCAAACTTTCCCCATCTCAGGCCAGGCAAATGTTTTCTGATTTGGCACCAGACTTTCTTTTAGAGCTAGGAGGCAGGGTCCCTCCTTTCCTTCCTCCCTTCCTGTTCCCTTGCCCAGTAAGAGCCTGGATTCATAGTGGCCCTCAGGCACCAGCCTTGAGTCAGTTTTTCCTGCTGAGGGAGAGCCTGGCAGACTTCAGGAAGAAATGAGAAGAGAATGTGCTTTTCCAAACCCCCCACTCCCACCCCCTCCCCCTGCTGCCAGTAAAGCCTCTTTTAAAAGCTTAAGTTTTTCCTACTTAGAGATGTCCAAGCAGTAATCCATCTAAATTAGATTATAAGCATCTGAAGGTTTTCATAATAAATAAAATATAGATACAACTAAGAAAGATGAGCTTTAATTAATGAGTGTTAGTTAACGGAATGTGTTGTGTGTATATGGAGGATTAAGAAATGAGATGTGATGGGGGAGGGGAAGATCAAGTTTTAATGAGCTGCCATTTCCATTTGATTTAACTACATTTCCTCTGTTGTGGAAAATATTAACAATTATGAGGGAGTCGTTTGAGTGAATCCACACAGTTTGGTACCTGGCTGCTTATCTTTGATGTAATTAAATTGTGCTGCAAATAGATATAAAGTACTGTGTGAAGTAAGAGGCTTCAGTTCCCTCATTGATCAAAAAACGTTAGCAAGGGACATGGTTGGAAAAAGAACCAAAAAAGGGCTCTGGGTTAGAAAAAGAATAAATTCGGAAATTACAAATACTTGTAGGGGAACACTGCTCCATGGCCCGTGCCTCGGCAGAGCCCACAGTTATTGGGACATGTGTTGGATTTATTAACAGCTTGAAAAAGAGTGATTCTGGGGTGTTGGGAATGGGTCATTTTTAAGTTTCACATTTTTGGGGAGGTATATTTGAAAAGTTAATAAATACTTTTATTGCATTGGGATATTTCCTAACTCACATATTCCCCTCAATCATTACATGCTAAAATGCAATATAGCAGGGCCTTGATTTTATATATACTTTCCTACAGGCAACAGGTCACTCTCCTACTCAATAAAGTCCAGTGGCTCCCTCCTATTTCCAGGATCAATCAATCAGTCTGTGTCTACAATGTTCCAAGTACCATGCCAAGTGCTAGAGAGAAAAAGAGGCAAAAGACATTCTCTTCCCTCAAGAAGCTTATAATCTAAAGGGGAAAACAACACGTATATATATATATATATATATATATATATATATATACACATATACACATATACATATATATGTATACATGTGGATATATATTTATACAGGATAAAAAGGAAAAATTTGACAAAGGAAGCTACTAGAATTAAGAGAGGTTGGGGAAAGCTTCCGTAGAAGGTGGGATTTTAGTTGGGACTTATGAAGGAAGCCAGGGAGATCAGTCCTCTAAACATTATGGCTTTTTAAATAATAGATTTCTTCCTGCATTTCCATTGCTATACTTTTACTTTCTTCTAGGTGCTCTGTAATGGTTTACTTGCTATTCCTTGCAGATGACACTCACTCCCTCTTTGTATCAGATGGCTCTCATGACTGGAATACGCTCCCTTCCTCACATTTGTCTTAGTTTTCTTTGGTTTAAGACTCAACTCAGATCCTGTTCTGTAGGAGGCTTCTCCCACTTTGCCTGGTTGCTAGTGCCCTTCTTTACGAGATTACCCTCCTTTTATTCTGTCTATATCTTAAATGTGTTTAGTTATTTTCTGGTTTGTCTCCTCCATTAGAATATGAACCCCGTGAGGGCAGGGACTCATTTGGTTTTTCTTAGTATCCCCAGCACTTATTGATGGATACATTTTGGCCTAGGATAAATCTATCAGGTTATTTTTGCAGTGTATGGGAAATAGCCTTCCACTGATAATAATCAAAGTGGGAGGACAAAAACAAACCCCTTCTCAAAACTTCCCTTTATCTCTTTAGACCACTGACATTTTTTTCCTGATTCTCTAAACCTTCAAATCTATGGTTTGGGGTCATTGTTTATTCCAACTAGTCATTTCTTAACTATTTATTATCTGAAGCATCCGAAATTATGGAAAATATCAGTTAACACAAGGACCAAGAAGCCAGTTTTGCCCCATTCCCCTTAGAATGAACGACACCAATGATAATTCAAAATATTAATAGAATGTGCTAAGAGTACATACAACACTGAAGTATGTAATGTATAAATCACTAGCAGGTGACCTTGGGGGATGCTGGAAGCTGGGGGTGGGGTAGGTGAGAATGTATGAGTTTCCATACTATTTAATTCTGGGCACGCTGTTTTCTGTGCTAGGGCGCTAGATGATATAATAATAATTCCCGTATTAGACCCCCAGGGAGCAGGTTGGTGAGCGAATGGATACCGATCTTACTTGGCCCCATTAAATGGAAATAAAAAAGTTAAATCAGTTCATATTCAAAACACGGAGAGAAGTTGATGGCAACTTGCTTAAGGGACACAACTCCACTTTCTTTTATTCCCCTGCTTAATACAAAAAGCTGGTTCCTCTCACCTACCCATCATCTCTCTATTTTTAAGGGAATTGCAATCATCGGTGACATTTAGGCTCCTCACATTTATGCATACTGACTGTACAGAAATAGCCACACTCCCAGCCAGCCAGGGCTCTTTTTGAGAAGCAGAAACTGTCCCTTCTGACTCTGAATCACTGGAGATGGTGGAGTTTTGATTCCATAGCACGATTTGGGGGAATCAACCTCACTAGCATGTCAGAACAAAATTAATACAACTGTTACTTCTGGGCTGGTGAAAGAGTTATTTTATAATCAGCAGGGCTTATCCCCCTGGCATTGTTTCCAGACAAGATCGCTTTAACAATATATGTTGTGGCGAAAGCATATTTAAAAAAAAATTTAACAGAATTCATGCTTTTCCAGAGCCCATCAATGTCCTCAGAAAGAAGTCTGATCTGGGGCCAAGAGTTGACCAATTGCCTATCTAACTACTGCCACTGCTAATGTGGGTAGGGCTTAGCCACTTAGGATTCTGTCATTGGCCAAATCTTTCATTCTTCCCTGATGCCCATTTTATAGAACTTGAGAGCTGGGAGACAGATTTTTCCAACAGAATGTTTATTAGTCTTCTCCCTGTTCCTGGGCTTGGCTAGAACATAGCATTTTGCATGCATGGTCTATTTTGAACTGGCCACACAGGCTTGGTACTGTACCAGGATCAGCCTGATCTGTAGGAGAGAATGGTCCCAAGGATTAATGAAACAAAGATATCTTGGAGGGAACACGGCTTTCTGGCACTGGCATGGAATGGAGAGGGAATAATACTGAGGAGGAAAGGGCGGTTCTCTCATATCCCATAGCTCCATAGGTCATTTACCACAAAGGTAGCACCACTGTCCCAAGTAGGAGGTCAGAATTTTTCATTTTACTCTTGGCTGAGTTGTGTCCTGAAATGGAACCACCCTCTAAACTTAGAGGGGGATAGGAAGGAGGGAGAAAGAGAAATCTGACAAAGAGTGTTAATTGGGGATGGTCTGGGACATTGAATAGAGTTTTTGCCCAATGGACTCTTTTTCAGTTTCTTGAGTGCTTTTTCTTTTTTAATCTTTCCAAAATTTAATCTGATTTTTATTCCCTCTTTTCTTCCTTCTTCCAGTTATCCAGAAGAGCAATTTAGGCTAGAAATGACTGTCCTCACTTGGTGTCATGTGGCAGCTGAAATGTCTATCCAGTCCTGGGTGTTGATGAACCAAATCTAGTAGCATGACAATAGACCACAGAAGGAGGCCGGTAAATACTGAAAAGAAGGCCAGATCCAGAGGTATGCACTATGCAGTAACTTTAAAGACATTGTTGCTCTCTACAGCCTAAAATCCACTCTCACCACTCTTGCCCTTTAAAATCCCTTTTCTCCAAAATTCTGTTAAAGTATTGCATAAGCACCATATTCTATAGGAAGCCATCACTGGTTTTTCCCTCTCTCTTCTCCCAGCTAAAATGTCCCAGGAGTCCATTCATTTGTTTATTAAAAAAACAACCCTTACCTTCAGTTTTAGAAATCATATTAAGTATCAGTTCCAAGGAAGAAGAGTGGTAAGGACTAGGTGATGGGGTTAGGTGACTTGCCCAGGGTCACACAGCTAGGAAGTATCTGAGGCCACATTTGAATCCAGGCCCTCCTGTCTCCAGCCTGGTTCTCTATTCACTGAGTCATCCAGCTGCACCCTCATTTATTTTGTATATATTTTACATACATTTTTTGTATACATGTTGTCTCCTCAGGGGGATCGCAGGCCTTGAGGGCAGGGACATTTTTATTTTTGTCTTTGTATGTCCCATGTAAAGCACAGTGCCTGGCACATAAGAAGGGCTTAATAAATGTGAGCTGATTGACTAATTGATTGATGGGACTGGCCCTTAAGAAAAAGTAATACCGGCATGCAACCTTTATCTAAGAGGTAACGTGCCAGTCTCTGATAATTAAAAAGTAGGAATATCTATATGAATAGAACAGAACTTTCTTTGAATGATGATTATTTTTTAATGTTTTTCTTTAAACATGTACTTTATTTAAAACTGGGGATGGCTTTCTTACATATAAAAAGATTAACTAAATATATTATCTTCTGTAATTTAATCCAGTCTAATCATCCCGAGAATGCTTATGAAGAAAGCCTTAAATCTCTCCTAGCAGCTCTTTTGCATGCTATCTTACTTGACTGTATATCAAAAGCGAGGTTTGGATGACTACTGATGAAGTGGCCCTATAACAGACTGGCAAAGATCGTGCAGAGAAACTAAAGTTACCATGATATGAGGAGGCAAGTAATAAGCCCCTGACATTGACTGGCAGTTTTTCAAAATGATGGCTCTCTATTAACAGGAGGCAGTAAACTCAGAGCCTTTTAATATGTACTGTGTAATGGAATACAATAAGAGAAGAGGATTTGTGCAGGATTTAGACACATTAGGCAGAAAACATTGGTGAAAAACGCAGAATCTGTCTCTTATTGGAACATCTGGGATTCACTGTGTGGCTCCACACAATCCACAAGACAATCCTATGAGATGCAAAGAATCTCCAGATGTTAAACATAGGTCATGCTCCATAGAACCAACAGTCTGATGTGTGGGAGAAATAAAAGTAATTTTAGAGTTTATTGGGCTGACTTGGGGCAGTCAGTGATTACCCAAATTCTGTAGAACATATATGATCTTCTCCATCAACTATGCATTGAGACTTCTCTTGGATCATCCCTTGACTGTACCCAGTGGGGATATGGGCTTGTAACACATGAAGGCATAGGTAATCTTAAAGAATAGGACAAAAGGAAGTAGCTATTGCTACAAAATGGGCAGCTAGGTGGTACGGTGGAGAAAGAAGCCAGGAAAATTCACCTTCCCAAATTCAAATCTAGCCTCAGATGTTTACTAGCTGGGTGACCCTGGCCAGGTCCCCTAACCCTACTTGCCTCAGTTCCCTCATCTGTCAAATGAACTGGAGGAGGAAATAGCAAACCACTCTAATATCTTTCCTAAGAAAACCTCAAATGGGGTCATGAAGAGTTTGGATACGACTGAAAAAATGACAAAACTGACAAAGTGTGTTGAGATAGAACCTGGCAAAAGCCCCAAACTTCTACATTACTATGCCCACAATATAATTACAATCTATTAGTGTCAGAATATCCTAATAAGTGTTTCAAGCTGTGAGAGATGGAAACCTATGTTTCTGTGTTAGAACCAGGCTTATAAATATAATTAAGGAGAAAGAAGCCAGCCAAGTGTGAGGTGGTTAAATGAAGTGAAGAAGGTCTAGTTCTCGGAAAAGGGAAATTAGTAGGCTATCAGTAAGTACTGAGTTTCTGACTGTATAGGGGGATGGAAACAGTTATAGGTGGAAAAAAGTCAGGTCAGAAATGCTTCTGTGATCACTTGTTTATTTGGGGTTTTGGTTTCCTGAGGTTATTCTCTTACAAAAATGAATAATATAGAAATATGTTTTGTGTGAAAATACATGTATAACCCAATGGAATTGCTTGTCAACTCTGGGAGGGAGAAGGGAAGAAGAGAGGACAACAACATGAATCATGTAACTTTGGAAAACCCATGTGTAAATTTGTTATTGGAATAAAATAAAGGAAAAAAAAGAAATGCTTTTATGAGATTCAGTTTAAACAGCATCTACATGGTGCCTTTCCTGATTCCCTGGCTCCTAGTGCCTTTACCCTAACTCCAAATTACCCTGTATTTAGTTGGACCAAAAAACCAAGCATTTATTAAACACCTACTATGTGCCAGGCACTGTGTTAAGTGCTGGGAATAAAAAGAAAGAAAAAAGGCAGTTCTGCCCTCAGTAGGCTCCCAGTGTAATGGGAGAGGCAAGAAGAAAACAACCATGTGCAAAAAAGATATAGATAGAATAAATTGGAGATTGTTAATGGAGAGAACACACTAGCCTCTCCTCTACTGTAATTGGGTCTAAAGAAATCCAGGGAAGTCAGGAAGCAGAGGTAAGGAGGAAAAGAGTGTTCCAGGCATGTGGAATATGCTGAGTCTAGAATGACTCTTTTAATAAATAATTTATTTATTTGTTACATAAAAATTCCTGGATATCTCCCTCCCTCCCTCCTTTTCATCCTTCCCCACACTGGAGGAGGGATCATTTGACAAAAGGATGTAAAACTATGTGTTGCTTGTTTCTATTTATCTGTTCTTTCTCTAGAGGTGCCATTTCAGAAGAGAACATTATACATAGAGAAACAAAGATGGACTGTCTTGTGGGAGTTTCAGCAAACAGGGTAGAGTCACTGAGAGGCCAAAGTGTAAGGCATAAGAAGACTGAAAAGGGAGGAAGGGGATAGGTTGTGAAGGGCTTTGAATGCCAAGCAGATTTTATTTGATCTTAGAGGAAGTAATTTTTTTTTTAAAATCTTTTTTTCATGGGTACATTGTTTCTTTTTCCTTCCCCTCTCTGAAAAAGAGGGTAAAGACTATCAGTTTTGTCTACAATAGTGCTAAGTGCTAACAGAGCCTGGTATACATAGTAAATGTTTAAATCCTTGTTCACTGACTGATCGGCTTCTAATTCAAGAATGTCCTTTCAGCTTAGCCTACATTTCTAAAATCAGCCATTTAACACAATTTTAAATCCTAAAGCTAGGCAATAGTTGTTGTTATACTGTAGCAATTAAGTGGCACAGTGGCTAGAGTGCCAAGACTGAAGTCAGTTAAAATTTGGCCTCAGACACTTAATAACTTTGTCACCCTGGGCAAGTCACATAGCCTTCCTCATCTGTAAAAGGAGCTGGAGAAGAAAATGGCAAACCTCTCCAGGATCTTTGCCAAGAGAATCCCCCAAAAGAAGTCAGGAAGAGTGGAACCCAACTGAAAAAAGGCTAAACAAGGAACAAAGAAGAAAAGGGCTGTGCCCTGGTTTAAGAAAACCTGCGAAATAAAACTTTCAAACTTATATAATCTATAAATTAGGGAATGGTTGGTTATTCTGCTGCAAAATGATTCTTCATGTAATAGAAGGAGTTGCTGGGGTAACTTTTAAATAAGTGAGAACTTCCCTCTTCTACTTAAATGTTTGTTTACAGTTCATTAACTACTTGACAAAGACACTGCTGTGGCAAGAGATTCTTAAAGGTAAAGAAGCAAGATTTGCTACCCACAGAGCATATTGGAAATTATAAAGTCAGTCAGTGGGGAAATAAGATCTGATTAGCAAAAAATGATTTCAAATGCAACTTCTCAGAAACATGGCTAGTATATAAAGTGAATTATACTTCTCCTGAAAACTGTCTCGGAGGACTTAAGTAGCCTGATAATTCCAAAATTCCCACCTCATTTTAAAACTAGGATGCCGTACTGGATATATCTCTCAAGATGCTGCAACAGCTAACTTTTGGAGGCTTGGCCCTTGCAGTTATTAACAATACAGGTCTGACATGCCACTTGTTCTAATATAGGCTTGACAGCAATAGGTAAACAATAGTGCAGTGGTTAGCGACTCTGAGAGCATCAATGACCAGATGGTGTGGTCAATGATCCAAATCACTGTCCATCAGACTCCACCTCAATAAGATTTGGGGTCCTATTGTTAGCCCAATAAGGGAGTATGTTCTATTTCTTTCCAAATCCTTTCTTGGTGAGGGCTCATGTTGTGCCCAGAAATTAATAAAGAATATTATATGCTACATACAATACATTTACATAAAGGAATATATATCATATATAAAATAATAAGGAAAATAGGAAACCTTAGAGGTCATTTAGTTTATCCCTTATCATGAGAACCCCCTTTACAGATCCTGGTGATGTTGCTTGGTTGACCAGCTTAAATCCTTGAAAGGGACTCACTAAATCTGTGGTCTTTATTCTGTTCTGTTCTTGGGCCACTTTAATTGTCATGAAGTTTATTATCCTTATATTGAGCTAATTGGCTTTTTTGTAACTTATACTCATTGGTTCTCATTTTCAGTTTGGATTTGGAAATTTTGCAGACAGACTAGCTGCTGTTCGTGGTTTATAGGGACATTCCCAATAGGCAAGGAACAAGTTTTGGTTATGTTACGAATTTTTAAAAAGATTATTTGGAGGAAGGACACCTTAGCATGCTGCCAACTATTAGCCCGCACTCCTCACATTCTCTCTCCCATCTTCATATCTTTGTTCTCCACACGTGGAATGCACTGACTCCTCATCTCCACCTTTTAAAAAAATAATAAATTCTTACCTCCTGTCTTAGAATGGACAATAAGTATTGGTTATAGGGCAGAAGAGCAGAGGGTGAGGCAATTGGGGTTAAGTTACTTGCTCATGGTCACACAGCCAGGAAGTGTCTCAGGTCACATTTGAACCCAGGACTTGCTGTCTCCAACTCTGGCTCTTTACTATCCACTGAGCCAGCTCTCTGTCCCACCTCCACCTCTTAAAAGACGTACTTTCATTCAAAGCTCAGCTCAAATACCTCTAACAGGAATCCTTCCTTGGTCCCCCTAGTTCTGAATGCCCCTTTCCCAAACAATTTTGTATTTGTTTCTACCTACTAAAATGAATAAGGATGTCTCTTCTGACAGACTATAAAGCTTCATAAAGGCAGGGATTATTTAATTTTAACTTAGCATCTTAAGCATCTAGCACTATACCTGGCACATAGGAGGTCCTTAATAATTGCTCGCTTGATTAATTAAATCAAGACCATAATCTCAAAAATATCACTTTACAAGAGTCTCATTCAAAAGAATGGAATGCCTCCATAATAAAAGGGCATGAAGTTTTTTCTTTAAAATTAAAAAAAATAGCATCCCATTTATTTGATGGCTTAAAGTTTTGATTGCTGTTGTCATGACAATAGTGAAGGTATACTCCAGAAGAAGATGCATCATAATTGCTAAACTGGAGATTTTGCTTCTTTCTATGGATTTTGGTAGTAGAGACAACTCTATGAATGGTATATGTTCAATTCTCTATTTGGCAAGGTCATCAAGGCCTGAATATTCAAAGACAGCAGCGATGGTGGAAAAAAAGGCTCCCGTATTCCGAAATGAAACTGGCATGAGATGAAGAAACAGCTGTACTCAGTCTGTGGTTAGTTAATTTTTACAGTAGCTTTTTCTGAACCAGTTCCCCGAAGCCCCCAAGACTTCTCCCTCTTGGACTGTGACACTGTCTACTCCTGATTACAATCACTTAATCAGCTCATCAGATTGTCGCACGGCTGGTTTTACCTTGGGTAAAAGACTCATTTTCCTTATTAACAGCATAGGAATCTATTTTCCTCCCTAACCAATTAAAGGTGAAAAACTGAAGGGCCCCAGTGTGGTAGAGAGAAAACTGTTATGATGTGTAGCATATGAGCTGGTCACTCAGCCCTACACATTCGCAGCAATAAAATCTGTACGACCCTGACTGAAGTTGGGACTTCAGAGCTGAGGCAGGGGGTGGAAAAATTATCACATAAATTAAGAACTATTCAGCCAGTAAACAGTTTATTCAGTGCAAAAGTATCTTGTGTATCTATGTGTGTGTGCGCACGCGCATGTACACGCTTGCTAGTCTGAATCTTCAAGAATAACTGTCTGAATGAATGGTCCCACATTCTCTGGATAATTGCAATAGTCTTCACATCACATTTAGCTTCAGTGAACGCAGTCAGCCAAGGTGAAGGTTGGTTCATATCTTTTGTTTTGCTCTGCTACTCTATCTTGAAAACGGTGTTGAATGCTAAACTCTGCTACTTAATATAGCTGCTTCACTGTAATAAACTGCACAGTTGTCTTAAAGTTTAATATGGTTCATGGTGATTGTGACCTAATAAAAAAAAATTCAACCATATTCTTCCTTTTACCACCTGGTGTGTTACAGCCCTTGGTTTTGCTTTTCAGGTTAAACTAATCCCTGTAGAGGGGAGAATTATGAGCGACAATCCACCTCTGAGATTCACTGTGAAGAATAAAATTCTCTTCTGTGTAAGTTAAAAAAAAGCAATATCCTTAAGATATGTGGGGATCCCATTTGATTTGGACGCCAGAGGTATTTTGTGAGATGTGATTCTGGAAATCTTGAATGTTTTCAACTTTTTTTAAATAAAAAGAAGTAATGGAAGAAGCAGTGCTTTGGATGAATTTAGGAGTATAAATTGACCATAAGAGCCTCCACACAATTGTTACAGCAAATGTTTAATGTTACTGCACTACATGAAAACACACTCCAAATAACTAATAATAAAGGAACTAGAAATTAAAACAGTTCTGAGGTTTCACCTCCCACCTGCAATTTAGCAATGATGAAAAAGTTAAAAGATGGGAACAATCATTTTTGGAGGGTCTATAAGAAGACAGACACTCTAAGAGACTGTTGATGGAATCATGAAGTGGTCTAGACATTCTGGATTTCAATTTGGAATTATGCATGGAAAGAACTTAATTGTCTATGGCTTTTGAACCAGCAATTCCTCTAATGGGTATGAATCTCAAGAAAATCAAAGAGAGAAACAAAAGTCCAATATATATGAAAAATTTCATAGTATAATTCCTTGAGCTTCCAGACAAAAGTATTAAAAAAAAAAAACAACAACAAATTAGGTGCCCATTGATTGAGAGAATGACGAGAATAATTGAGAAATAGAGAAAAAACAATGGCATAAGAATATGATGAAATGTTAGTATGCAATAAAAATGACAAGTATGAAGAATTCAGTATGAAGAATTGTGAACTGATACAGAGCAAAATAAAGTTGGGTTAAGAGAACAAAATACACAATTACTACAACAATACAAATGAAGAGACTGAAAGGAAGAAGAACTTTGAGTAATAGAAAAAGTGATGAAGTTCCTGGAGAAACAGCCACATACCTCCTCTCTCACATTAGAAAGGTGAAAGGCTGCTGGGGTAGAATATTATATATATGTTGACAGATGAGATTTCTGCATAAAACATTTTTACTTAATTCTTTTTCTTTGTTAAAAAGACATGGGTTCAAACTAGAATTAGATGGGTGAGAAATGATGGCGATAACAGCCATAAAACAGAAGATATCAATAGAATATTTTAAGAAATGAAAATTACAGGATTTATATATTGATCAAATGTACAAATGAACTGACTCTCTTCCACCTGCCCCAATATTGTGAGACTTTTTAGGGCAGAGTTATATAATTTTGTGATCTTAAAACTTGACTTCATTACTTTTTTAGTTCCTATTTTTCATTCCTGATATGCACTTGTAAAATCAATGCAAGGCACATATGTTGCTGTCCACTGAGCAGATATCTATTTGCAATGACCTAAAGAGGGGCAAGAATCTACAAGTCTCTGAAAAAACAAAACAAAAAACAAACTTCACAAGACAAACTCAAGTACCAGACAATAACTGACCTGGCTTTCTGCCTTATTTCATATCCTCAAATGAAATTTTTATATGGTAAATGACATTTTAGTTCTATTTGTTTTCAATTTTCAAAATGCAGCATTTAGACTGTGATAGTGAAGGACCCAGGACCCATCTTCCCCTTTATAACTGTTGATGTCTCAGAGGAGGAGGTTTGGCTCTATGCCTGTAAATTGTGGCCTTTATTTAAAATGAATTTACAGGACTTCATGCTTAAGATAAAAGTCTAAACCCCTGCAAAACAGTTCCGGGGCTAAAGGTTGCAGATTAAAAAGCAATTATGCTAGTATGAACTTCACTTCTGTTCTAAAATGGTAAATCTCACCGGCCAATGTCTTATGTTTTGCTCTTTAGACAATCCATGAGGGACTAACCAGATACATACTCACAGCAGATTTTCATCTCACAAAAGGACAGAATCTAAATTCCTTAGCATTCACACTGAATATATTCACAGATTCCTGAGAAATCTTAGTTGTGAACCAAAGACCTTCTTAGGAAGGGCTCACGCCCTGTTTGTCCTGAGGTCTGACCTAGTTGGTCATTTCCTCCATCTTCCTTATGTCTCTCTAAGCATTATCAGAGATGTTGGTTCATGGAAAGCTGAAATCAAAATCTAACACTTAGCCTATAAGGAACTCTCGAATCAGCTTCTATAGAATGAATGTAGCCTTTCCCTCTAGTGACACAGAATTACAGCCTGAAAGAGACCTTGGAGCCCATCTATGTAGGCGAAGTCACACCTGAACAGGAACCTTCTCAACAACACACCTGACAAATGATCATGTAATCTTTCTGAAGATCTTTGGGGAGGGAGAGCCTACTCTATTCCAAGGCAATCCATTATGCTTCTGGACAACTCTATCTGCTAGGAAATCTTTCCTTTCATGGAGCCTAAATTTTAAAAATCTTTTCTCCCTTGCCAGTACACTCACACTACAAATGACCTTATAAGTTCCCATCTTCTCATTTTGCCCTGAAAGTGCCCTTCCCTCCCCCAGCCTCTCTTTCCTTGCTCTACTACATATCACTGTTCTTCTTTTTTCTGGCATCTGTTCTGCCTCCAAGCCAGATTTTAGTCTTCTTTCCTAAATGTAATCTTAAAGTAAGTGTGCAACATGCCAGACTGGGTTCTTTTCTAACTCTATCAAGAATCCTTCAAGACAGCTCTTTGGGGCCAGCCTGGACCCCAAATCCATATGGGTTGCTTTTCTGTGTAATATTTCCAGGAGAAGCTCCTCCCTACCCAAACATGTAATAATTTGATGCACGGCGGTATAGTAGACAATATTCTGATGGAGAAGGTCCAGATCCTCCCTTTGCCCCTACCTAGCTGTGTGAGCTTGAGCCACCTCGGGGTGTGGATAAGAATGGCACCCATTCCACAGAATTATTGTGAGAAACAAATGATTGAATGTAGATGACGAGTTCTGCAATTCTTAAAGCGCTATATAAATGAGTTATTTATTATCACAACTATTACTGAACCTGCTACTCTCTCATCCTCATCTTTTTTGATGCTGTTCAGACAGAAGCCATCTTTGACAAGGAATTTTACTGCTATTATTCTTTTACATTTAGTGTTCTGTGGACTAATATTGCAAAGGTGGCTAAAATAACTGCTTTGTATAATTGAATGTAAGTACTGGGTTATGAACTCATCTTCTGTCAGATCATTGAAAGCATTCTCAGAACAACTCGAATAGTAGATAGGATGGTGGAGATCATTATTAATATTGTTATCATCATTATTATTGTCATTATTATTATTATTAATATGATTAGGTGGAATGATTTTCCTTAGGGAGACTAGCCCATTGGATTGTGTGATTTAAAGGAAAATGAGTTTTTCCCTCTGCATTTGGCTAGGAAGGACTTTGAGGGGCAAGGTTTTGATTTAAATCATGTAGTGGGAGGAAAATGAGGCACAAAAACTTCAAAGGGAATTGCCCCTGAGGATTTGAATCTATTTTTAAGAACTGACTTTTTTTTTAAAGAATATTAAGCACTTGTTGGTATTGAGCTGTGCATAATCCCTTGAAAGGCTCATGAATCCCCAAGACTTGGCAGGGAGCTGAACATTAAAGCAATTCCAAGGGCAGCAAGATCTTAAGTGTCATTGAGAAATGGAAAGAACAATTCACTGCCAACAGACTGTCCCATTAGGGTCCCAATTGCCATAGCTATGACCCCGATTTGCATGCTGCCTCTCTGTTGGCCAATTAGATTGTGTCATTTTGGGTGAAGGTAATGCACAGAGTCCTCTTCATTCCTAGCTACTTCATCAAATGAACAGCATGGGAAACTGAGCCTCACTTTATGAGTTCCCCCTTTCCTCATTTCCCCTGAACCCTCAATGAATTTTTCTTTCAATCTCACTCTAAATAATTATGGGACCTTGAGTGAGTAGAACACCCTTTTCACAATACAGGCTTAATGTTAATACTACCACCCAAGTTAATGACCTACATGTAATTTCTCCAGTGTTTTATTCTGTAGATAGCTAAAAGATAAAGAGGAGGAAGGGTTTTATGAAAGGAACAAATTAAAAAATAGACGATAAAAATTTTCTTCAGGCTTAAGTTTTTCTGGACTCAAACTTGGCTATGGAGGTTCTCCTAATCAATAAGAGTTTTCTTCCATCTCTACAATTTTGGGATATTTATATAATTTTTAACTCTCATTAACTGCAAAGAACACAAAGGTGAAAATGAAGACCATCCAAGCAAACAAACCTGAAAAATGAGTTTTCTGTCTAAAAAAAAAAATAAAAGAAGCATCTTAAGCTAGTTACATTCCAAAGAGAGGCTGCTTGAGCCAATTTGATGGTCCTCTTAGTACTATGTCTGTGGGGACCATGTGAGAGAATAGAGGGGGGTGGCATATTAATCTGCTGTGCCAGTGGCCAGATCCCTTCCTGTGACTGATGAGACACACAAATGCCACAGCCCAAGGGCTGTTCAGGGAGCTATTTCTATAGCCCCAGGAGCCCTGTTCTCATCTAATCTGACCTAAAGTGCATTAGTGGGTGGATAGTGATGCACGGTATCAGGCAAGCAGTAAGCCATCCATCCAGGAATTTTATCTTTTTTTTTTTCAGCTACAACAACAAAAAAGGTGTCACCTGAATACCAATGTGCCTTGATGAGAATGGAACCCCTCAGCTTGGACCATTTCCCATGCATGTACATTTTTATCTTCCTGTGCATAGGACCACTGATCAGCTCTCTTATTTAGGTCCATTTCCTGTCAATACTATACAACCTGGATTTTAGTGAAGAAAGGGAAGTTGTTTGAAACTGGGGACACTGTGACATCCCACCCTCCCCCTTTGGAGATTTGGAGAGGCAGCACAGATGTTTGGGAGCACTTGTGTCCCTGAAGGAACAGCCCATTGCAGTGCACAACAGTCACTATATTTCTACAATTTATGAAAATAAAGCAATATGTGCCTGTTTCGGTGCCTGCCGTTTGCCTACCAATGGTGCAGTGTTCCCCATTCCAGCCCTCTCGGCATTCACATTTCCCATCTTTACAGGTCCCATGCTCAGTGCAGCGAGGGTGGCACACGCGCTGGTCACAAGCCACCCCTGTCCATCCCTCTTCACAGCGACACGTTCCCCCGATGCAGACGCCGTGAGTGCCACAGTCTACTGAGCACACTTCTGGAAGAAAAACAATGATTACAGCTCAACACTATGGCTGGGGAAACCCTCTACTGGTGGCTGTATCAAAAAAGTGGTCAGGGCCACAAGAGCAGCTACCAATGAATAGCTGGAAACTAAGGAGTCTTCTGAAGCTTGTCTCCCTGATCAACGGGCTTCTCTCTCTCTTTCATTCTTTTTCTTTTTCTATTTGTCTTCCTTCCTTCCTGTCTTCCTTCCTTCCTTTCTTCCTTCCTTCCTTCCTGTCTTCCTTCCTTCCTGTCTTCCTTCCTTCCTTCCTTCCTGTCTTCCTTCCTTCCTTCCTTCCTTCCTTCCTTCCTTCCTTCCTTCCTTCCTTCCTTCCTTCCTTCCTTCCTTGCTTCCTTCCTTCCTTCCTTCCTTCCTTCCTTCCTTCCTTCCTTCCTTCCTTCTTTCCTTCCTTCCTTCCTTCCTTGCTTCCTTCCTTGCTTCCTTCCTTCCTTGCTTGCTTCCTTCCTTCCTTCCTTCCTTCCTTCCTTCCTTCCTTCCTTCCTTCCTTCCTTGCTTCCTTCCTTCCTTCCTTCCATAGCTGCTGCCAGCTGAAATGGCTGAGATGGCCAACTACTCCCCACTGGTCAGAGGCAGAAGCTACTTAATGCTGGTGTGGAGGCACCCAGTAGAGAGGGCACAGTGTGGCTTCCCTTTATTGCTGGAAACTGGGACTATCCCACTCGAGTTCTTGGACTTGGCCAATCTGACCACAGATTGCACAGGTAGATCTGTAACACCAATATCGCGTCTCCACGGTTATTCCAAGAATGCCAACCACCCTACTCTGCACCATCAGTGGTATTAACAATCATACACTTCATTTACATAGCATCTTTCTCAGAGGAGCTCAAAGGCTTTTGTGGTTGAAAAGGAGACAGACAGACAGATATTCACTCCGTACCTTTCCAGACCTCTCACTCTAGGACAAGCACTTTCCAAACATTCATCCTTACAGCAGCCCAGTGAGGGAGGCAGGGATCATGACTCCTATGGAGGGAAACCCTAGACCAGAAAAGTTAAGTGACTGGCTTGAAGTCAGAGAGTCAGTGGCAGAATGGGAACCAGGACCCAGGCCACCTGCCTCCCAGTCCAATGCTTTCTCCACTAGACTCGAAAAGCTTCAGAGCTGAAACTCAAGTGAAGTGGGATTGAGAAGACACCCAGAGACAGCACATTTTAAATTGGCTTTTTTTTTTCCCCTCTTGGAATGAAATATTCATTTCTTTCCAGTTCTAGGCAAAGCTTCACAAACATTCCTATCATGATTGCCATGGCAATCTGACAGCTATCTCACCACCCAGATACAGGGGGCGGAATGATGCTCACTTGCCTGGATAGTCACTGTCAGTGTGAACAGAACCATTCTTGGAATGGTTGGAACTGGCTTGAACTGTTGAACTATAAACATACTCTTAATTTTAGGAAAATAAAGTGTATTGTGCAACTTCATTATTTTCCTGTCACTGGAGTATTGCAGAGCTTTATAACGTGTACACACGGCACCCTCAGGGAGCCTCTTTCTGTTTTATAGGACTCTGTTCAGTTTGTCTAGGGCTCAATTGCTCTACTTTCTTTCCTAGTCCCTTTAGGGAGTGTACATAAGAAACCCTATAATGCAAATGGCAGTACACTTCAGGGCACCATACCAATTTGCAGCAATGGAACGAACAAGGCACAAGAACATAGAGAATTCCTGTGGAAATCACAAAACCTGTTCCCCAAGCCATGGCAGCAAGGACATCACCATGTACTTTGTAAAAGTTCCCTTTATTTCCAAGCTGAAGGCAAGTTTAGTTTATCATTCACCTGGACTTATGGAAGAAAGACAAGTTAGGGATACTGGGGGTAAAATAAGAGAAACCTCTTGGCTTACCAACAGAACAGTCGGGACCCATCCAGTTGGGATCACAGCTGCAGAGTCCGGTGTCACTGAGGTATGTGCCATGCCCACTGCATTGATCTGGGCACTGGGCCCTTGGAAGCTCACAGTTTATACCTCCCCAGCCAGGGCCACAGAGGCATGCTCCATTCACACAGACCCCATGGGTGGAGCAGGTTGGATCTAAGCAATCAACTAAAAAAAATACAAAGAAGAAAAATGCATTATATATCCATGTGCTGTATTGCAATGCACCCGTCTCATAGGAAATGGACCAAGGTTCCTCAAAGTCTCATACAGCTGCAAGAAAGTCTGGTAGACCAGGAAATACTTACGTGGTATCTTGGAACCCTTGTGAGGAGCAAAGTGCATTCGGTCTGCCAAGATAAAAAAAAAATCTCAACCAAAGAGATGATGAGAGAGAAAAAAAGGTGATTTCTCTACTGGAAAAGTCAGGAATGATGTTATGCAAAAGCTTATCAGGAAATCTTTAGGACTTGGTGATTATAAACATGACATACCCAAATAAGCTACATTCGAGCCCTCCAGGGAACACAAATAATATTGGCAGTGCCTGTATTGACTGGATCAACCAAAACACAGTTAGCTCTCGATAATCTTTACTAATGGAAAGGAACATTGGAGCAGATAGTTCTAAAGTCATTAGTATTTGCCTCCAGAATACAAAATACAATTTTAAAAACTCCTACACATATAACTTTCACCTTCCTAATTTTCTTAGACTGATAATAAAATTAGTTTCATTCTCTGAACATACTTTGATAGTAGCTACTAAATGTGATGAGTGGCAATGAAGGAGTCAGGCTCAGGAGAAACATTTTGGGGGCAATAATCTCAAGTAGATAATCCACAGGCAGATAACCTAGTCAATTATTTGCATACATTTTTGTTGGCCAAAATATTTCCTTCCAAGGAATCAATCAGGTCAGAGTATTTTATAGGATTTAGAGCTTACAGATATGTTAAAGACAACTTTTCTTCTATAAAATGACCAATCTGGAAAAATGTTTTACATGATTGCACTTATCAAATCCATATCAGATTGCTTACTGTCTCAGAGTGGGGGGGCATAAGAAGTTAGAGTGAGAGGGTTGGAAGGAGGGAGGGAATTTGGAACTTAAAACTTTTTAAAAGGAATGTTAAAAACTGTTTTTACATGTCATTGGGGAAAATATTATTAAATCCTTAAAAATAACCTCAGAGAAAGAAGCTGAGGTTTGGAGATGCTCACACATTTGCCCAAGATCCCAAAGACAGTAAAAGCAGTAGTGCATAGATTCACATCCCTGTTCTCTGCTTACCAACCCAGGACTCCTTCCCCCTTTATCATGCAAATTCAATAATCACAGTGACTTAAAATATAGGACCAATTCTTTGGTTTTTCAAATAACCAAATGGGAAATACAGTTTAGTCACCATTCTAGCAAAACCAGGGACCTAGTCCTAGACAAGTAAATGGAGGGCAAGAATTAACTTGGAATTTCTTGACTCATAAAGGATGATTTTTGTATAGGAGTGTGATCTCAAAGCTTGGGTGTCCAATATACTTTTCTGGAAAATATTCTTTTTTTTTTTGAGCGAAAATAGCCTCATTCTATACTACGATTCCATACTACTATACAAGATGTAATACACTGGAGAAGAGAACTATAAAAGCTACAAAGTTTGAATATAGAATAACACTCTAGAGATCTTAGATTTTACTTTGTGGACCAAAGGGATATGCAGTTTCCACAATTACTCAAATTCCCCAGCTCATGAAACATTTGGCACTAGGGAACTCCTGACCCGAAGAATTTAGACTAACTAGAAATCGCTCTTTTGTGGGGCTTAGAGATTGAGCCCACAAAGGACTGACTCTGTCCTCTGTGTCTGAAAGAAGCTCTTTCTAGGTTATCATGTTTCTTAGGGACTTAAAGGAGCTTCTAAGCCCCCGACTCTTCAATTTCTTCTTGTTACAGGCATTCCTCCTAGCATACCCAAAAGGTGTAACATGTGAAAAATCAGGTTCTGAGTCTAGAACCTAAGGAGTAATGTAGGAATTGTTGGCATCATCTATATTTCACTATAATCTAGGAATTAATTCTTGAAGGTCTGTTTTCTTATGTGAATTAGTTCTCAGTAGACAGATGAGTACAATGATTATACTCCTTGATTTGGTTAGAAACCCTTTGATATTTGCTTAATTGTTTGGGAAATATCATTGTAATTACTATTGGTGAAGTGAATCCTTCCCCAGACCTGAAGACTAAGTTTCATTTAACAGGTTTTCAGGCTTAACATCCTCAAATTCAAATTGGAGGTCAACTGATTTTGAGGAGAAAATTGGCTCAGGTGCATTTCAGTATTTTTTCATTTGGGGGATTTATACTGGGAATATGAGATGTTTCTTATGTCTGCCACCCAAATGCGGTAGACATTTAGTAAGCTTTTGATAAACGCCTGCTGAATGATTAGATTGATTTAAAACTATTCAAATTTAAAACTAATTTTAAGAATCTCAATATGGAAAGATTTCTTTGAAAAATCAAAGAATGGATAAAATTCAGGAGTTGTAAGCTATCAGCTACTTTATCCAGTCTTAATATATGTTGCTCTATGGGAAAAAATATTGGATCTGGAGAGTGGAAGACTTGAATTTGACTCTTGCTTCATGCATTTATTGGTTCTATGACCCTAGGAAAATCATTTACCTTCTCTCAAACTCAGTTTCCTCATCTATAAAATGGGAGAATAATAGCACATATACCACAAGGCTGTTGTGAGCATCAAATAAAATAAAAAAATGTCTCTATATATGCTTTTTAAAATCTTTGAGCACTATATAAATACTGTTATTATTATACATGATTAGGTTCATATTCTTCTAATAAAGAGAATCTTAAGGCACTATGTCTTTTCCTTATCCTGTCTTAATTTCACTAAATCAAATAAATGCCCCTGAAAATGTGCTATCAGGCACATGTATTAAACTTTTGCCTTGGTCTATTATCAGACATTAGAAATCCTTGGATTGGGGCAGCTGGGTGGCACAATAAATAACTTGGAGTCAAATCTGACCTCAGATACTTCCTAGCTTTATGACCCTGGGCAAGTCACTTAACCCCAACTGTCTAGCCCTTGCCCTTCTGTCTTAGAGGTTTTTTACTAAGACTTAAAAAAAAATCCTTGAATTATAGCTTTAGAGCTGGGAGAGACCTCAGAGGCCATCATATTAAACCTTCTCATTTTGCAGAAGAGAAACACGAGGCCCAAAGAAATAAAGAGACTTGCCCAGGGTCACATAGCTAGTAAGTGTCTGATATGGAATTTGAATCCAGCTTTATCCAGCACACTAAGCTCTGATGAAGTGCTGACATCCAGAAACTCCCAGGAATATATCATGATTTTTTTAAGGGAAGCAATAATAAAAGTAATATACAAAAATGAAAAAGCATTTCTCTTCCAGATAAATTAACTATCTCTACCCAGTTCAGAATTATGGTAGCCAGGCAGGAGAAAATCTAGAGAGATTTATTACCCCAGAACGAGAATGTCATCGAAAGAACCACTTATTCTATTGAGAAATATGAGGCATCCGTTCCTGGTCGTTGTTACAGGTAAATACGCCCTTAGTGGTTTTTAATTATAGGAGGTAACTGGAAAACAAAATTCAGATTTGAGAAAGAACACTTTCAGGGATTTTTATTCCAAATTTTTAGTTTGGTTCCAGCTTCCTGTAATGCTATTGAACCTTTCGCAGGAGGTGCAACCATGGTATTTTACAAAGCTTTATAAATGGAAACATTGCTGTGCTTAAAAAGGGGACAATGGCCTTTACCCGCTAAGTACTGTGTGCCTAGGAACGCCAACCCCCTGGCAGCTGAAATCATTAGAACTCATTTAGTTTTGGGTCCTCTGTAGATTTGACAAAAAAGGGTAGTGAATGCATTTTATATCCCTAAGGATGAAAAAGGAGGTCAAGGAGTTTCACAAACAATATGTACTAGAAACCCCTGAAGAACCATGAATTACACTTATGAAGTTAAATGTCATTGAAAAATGACTCAACCATGAAACTGACATGAGAAACATGGCTGACTTAAACTAATTTGTCAATCCCTCTTGCATCACTTTTCCACTCCCCCAAACATCGTTGAGTGAAACCTGACAAATACGTCGTTTAGTTTTCATGTGCAAATTCGTTAATAGAGCAACAATGTTTATGCAGCAAAAATTGTGGATCACAATTATCGATTTTCATGCCATTGCCATTTCAGGTAAATTGTTTGAACGATATGACTATGATGAATATCAGATATAAAAAGCTAACTGGAAGAAAAAAAATGCTGACCCAGACTTTCTAATTCCATTTCCTATTTTGAAAACAGCATATGAATCACTCTAGCCCATTCTTTTGGGGCAGCACAAATCAATAGAGGAGATTTCATCCTTTAATAAAGCTCCATGTGGTTTCCTTGTTTTGTTGGGGAGGTTAATTTATTCCAAAAATTTAAATAAGATAGGTTAGGCTTGCAAAAGAGTTGAGAAACCCCTTGAAATTCTCCTCATTTGTTGGGATTTAATACTTGTGTGAACAATATTTACTGAAGGGAAAGATTTTAAAAACAGTAATGTCATTGCTCTAGCACTATCCTTTTGCAAATGATGTATGCAAAAGGTCGTTTTAACCTTTCTTGTCATAGTATTGGCCTCTTCCATGTTTTCAGTGAATGCAGCTTTGCCTCTTGAAATTCATTTATCTTTAAGAACCTTAACCTTTCAAGCACTGTTATTAAATCAGTTCTTCCTCTATCTAAACTCACAATTTGGTTTTATGATGCAGACCTGAGGGCTACCCTTTATTACAGCAAAGAATTATGGAGCTGAATGAGGACCCATGGGAGGAAGATGGCCAGGGAGTCTGGGTCTCACTAAAGACATTATTACTGATATTCTTTAGTGTATCAGTAGGAGACCTTATGAGAATAATTTATTGTTATTTCAACAGTCTTTGGTTTTTTATCACCTGTGAAATGGGCATCAGGATACAAATTGTTTCTTATAAAGAAAACGTTTTGTGGCCCTGGGGTAGAAGAGAATCATCAGATCAAAGATTTTGAGCTGGAAGGGCATCAAGTCCAAACCTTCTCACTTTAAAAAGGATAAAACTGAGGCCCAGTGAAGTTAACTTTGAAGTTAATTTGCTGAAGGTCACACAAATAGTAAGTTTGGAAGCCAGGCCCAATGTCCCCAACTCTCATGTTCTTTCCAGAATCTCACACTAGGTATGCACGCAGACATATGCATATGTGTGTATATATACCTTCGGGATCATTAAAGTTTTTTTCAGTGAAACATATCACAAGTTGCATAGAATTCCTTGAGAACTGGGAAATTGGACAGCTTGATGAGATTGAAGATAATGTCTGCTCACCCTTAAGAATGTCTTCCCAATGCCCTCTTCGTTTGGAATACTCACCTTAATTTTTCATCACATGTCATTGGTAAAAACAAAGGACATTCTCAACCTATTAAGTGAGCATCTCCTACTGCTTTAAATTGAATGTTTGGCTACTCTAGAGTCTTGTGAGGAGTTTTAGGAACCTCTTTTTAGGAGGGACACTTGAAAGCTGGAGAGCCTAGAGAGAAGGCAGCCAAGAGTTAGGGCAACTCAAATCATATCCTTGGAAGAGCAGTAGAAGCAACAACTGATGGTAATCATAAGGAAGAAAAGCCTCAGAGATGACAAAGTTTCTCCAAATATTTGAAGGATCATCACGTGAAAAAGGACTACATTTTCCAGCATATTTAGGTCCTAGAGGGAAGAACTGTAAGCAATAAATGGAAGTAACAGGGAAACAAATTTTAGGTCAGCAGAAAGAACTTCTTAACAATCAGAGCTGCTCAATAATAGAAAAAGGTCCTTCTGCATGATATGGAGCTAACCGTCACTGAGGTCCCGATGGATCTAGTGGATCCAGTGTATTTGGTAAAGAATTCAGAGGGTTGATGCTCTTCTCAGAATCACCTCTATTAGGTCACACTGGTAAATCTCAACTAAAGAGATACATGGTTGAGCTTTTAGCCTCATGACAGAAGGAGTTTTCATTTTTCTTTGATTTCGAGTGATTAAAAAATGGCCAAGGGGTTTCTGTTTCCCACAGTTTCATGGCGAGCATGAGCTTAAGAAAGAAAGGTAAAGAGGAACTTGACTGGAGAGAATTTATATATACTATTCGTCTGACTGGAAGAGGGTATGAGTAGAGGCATAGAGGTCAGAAGGTAGCATAGAATTATCCAGCCTCTAAATATCCCACATCCTCTTTATTAAAGGATTCATTTAATCATCTTTTCATTAAAGAATTGGTAAATGGGTTAGGAAAAGATGACCTCTTAAGGGGCAAACAGAGATTCCACATGACTGGATGAGTTCAGAGGGTGAAGAGAAGCAGCTTAGCTAAGGTCATCACAATATATGTCCTTAGCACCATCCCTTGGCATTGTGATTTTCTTTCGGAAGAGACAAGCAGACTGGATGAGTCAAATATTGGCTGGCTGCTGGATATAGATGCATTTTAAAGGAAAAAAGCAGGCACAGTGCCCTCCTTTCCCTCTGCTTCCCTCTTCTCTGATTGTGTCTCTGTCTCTGTCTCTCTCTTTCACTCTCTCTCTTTCTTGCTCTCTCCCCACTGAGCCTGAACTCTGGCCATATTTAGTATGGTTTGATTCAGTTTGTTAAATCCCCTAATTTCTACCCACACATGCCTGAGGCTACTTAAATGTGTGATACAATGAGCTTTTTAGTATTCATCAAATCACTGTTCTCTTGCTGTACATCCACTTTTCTCTAATTCTATGTGATTGTATGTAACCAGAATAATTTGCCCTACATGATGTCTCTAAATGACATGGATACCTGTAGTCTTTCAAGCCTGACTGCTCTGTATTGATATTAATTTTTTGCTGAAATATTTGCACAGACTTATGTGGGTTTCAGATTATGGGGAAGGATAAAAACACCACTGGGGAGGGGGCAGTCTTGTTTTCGCCTTCTGAATATATTCTGAAATTTTCCATTTGGAGAATTTGAAAGAAAGAGAGAAAGAAGGAAAGACAGAGGAAGCAAGAGACAAGGACATGGAAGGGGGAAAAGGGATAAGGACCCACGGAGAGGAAAAAAAGAGGCACAAAGATGAATAAAGGCAGATACTGGAACAGACATAAAGAACAAAGGGAGAACGATCATGATGATGATAACAATAAACACATACACCGCCCCCCCCCAAACATCTCCACCAGGTTTCTTTCTATTCTCCTATGTGTGAGAGACGGTCCTGAGCATCATAGATAACCATGGAACCTAGGGTCTAGAATTAGAAACGGACAGTTGTGCCGGAGCCCCAAGCCTTCCCCACCTTCTGAAGCTTCCAAAGAGAGGGCAAGAGCACAGGCAGAGAGCATATGCCAGTATTTACCTTCCTCACAGTTCCCTCCTTTGTAGCCAACAGAGCAAACACAGTTCCCTTCAATGCAAGAGCCATGACCTCCACATGAAGGATCGATACACTGACTCAGGGGTACATCACATTCCGCGCCTTTCCAGCCGCTGTAGCACTGGCACGTCCCTTTTGAATATTGTCCATTTCCGCTACACAGGACAGGGCAGGCAGCTACAAAAAGAAGGATGACAAAGTAATAGGTCACACGGTGAGCAAGCACTAGAAAGTTGGTGTCAGGAATCAAGGGAGAAAAGCCACTTTCTGCACTGAACTTGGAAGTCCAAAGACCTAGATTCTGACTTGGATCCTGCTTGTATGAGTAGAGAGAGGTATGCTATTTCACCTCCATTAGTCTCAGTTGCATCATCTGTAAAATGGAGATAATAATACTATTTCTACCTAACACACACATTTACTATTAAGAGAAAGCTTTAAGGCCATAAGGTATTAGTCCAAGTGAGCAGTTGCTGTGGCCATTAAACATACACACATTAAGTCCATGGTGCAGAGTGCTGGGACTTGAGTCAGGAACATCTGAGTTCAAATTTGCCCTCCCTAGCTATGTGATCCTAGATAAGTCATTTAACCTCCGTTGGCCTCAGTTTCCTCAACTGTAAAATAGGACAATAATAATACCTACCCAAAGGGTTGTTGTGAGGATCAACTGAAATAATATTTGAGAAAAAAGCACAATGCCTGGCATCTAGTAGGTGCTATATAAATGCTTATTATTCTCTTCTCTTCCCCATTGATCAGAGTGTCTTCAGGATATCAGAGAGCAGCAGAAGAATATGGTTAGTTAGCAGGGGAGGTTGTGGTGTGTATATGTAGTAATCTCTATTTTCTTGATTTAGATGTGTTCATGAGAAAAAGGGAGGGATAGGGTCATGACCCTGCTCCTAATGGTTTAGTTTATCATTTGGGAAAGGCTTTTATAAATATTAATGGGATGGAATGCTGAAGTCCCACTGGTGACTTGGGAATTGTAAATTGTGCTCTGCTCACCTTCTACCTCCTCAACCCCAACAACTCTTCTCCTCCCTTCTCAGAAAACATTGAATTGTAGTTTAGTTGAAACTACCAGACAACTTAAAAATGACATGATACCTTTTAGCACCAACTATTTAAAGCCAACTCAAAATTATTTGGGTGCTTAAAATTTGGGTAAGACTAAGTAGTGCCTCTAATTAGATAGTTTAAAGAATAATTAAGGTAGATGCGTCATTTATCCCCAGGTGCAACTGCTTGTATTATCTCTTGCTCTGGAACATAGGATGGACACACATGATTCTGTTTGTATAGTATTATATATTTTATTGATGCCAATATATTTACATACATGCACACACATATGCATACACACAATTACATAATATCTGTATTTTAAAATATTTAGACCTGAGCAGTCTCTCCATCTTCACCCTCTTTATTGCCTCTATCTCTCATCTGGCACATATTGCTTTTGGACACCTCTTGTTTTCTTGCTCTGTATAGTTATCAAGTATTGATGTTTATTGATTCACATATACATATTTTACCTCTCAACTAGGTTGTAAGCTTTTTTAAGGCTGACTATACATTGCATTTTTCTTTTGCATTCCTTCCTTCTCCTTCCACTCCCCAAACCAAGCACAATATTGTATGCATACAAAGCACTAACTAGTTAAAAAAAAAAACAACATTGTTGATGAAACAAAAATATTTATTGTGTGCTACTTGTTTTTTGTAATTCTCAAATAATGGAGAAAGGGATCAGATCTGAATCTCTATAACAAGGAGTAAGAAAGAATAAATGGAGTTGATATGATCACAGGAACATCATAGTCATTTCTAGAAAGGCAATGAAAGGATAATAGATTTAGAGCTGAAATGGGACCTCTGTAAAGATCATTTACAAGAAGAAGACCAAGGCCCAGAGAGAGGAGGGAACTCACAAAAGTGGTAAGTATTCAAACCTATATTATCTAACCCTACAGCCAATCCTTGTGGCATTATTCTAGACTGTCTACTTGACTTGTATCACAAGTGGCTAAGTAAGCTGAGATCAACCTTAGAAAAATATTGAAGATGGAGGCCTGTTTTCAAATGGTATCTGGTGAGGTATTTGCAAATGATTTGGGGAAAATGCCCAACAAATTACATAGCTTCACCTTGCCATCTGAGGAAACGAGTGAGCTAAGAATGGAGAGTATTCTAGATCATTTACTGACACTACATGCTAAGCTTTCTAAGGTCAGAAAACTTGCTTTCTGTTTCTTGGGTATTCTAGGGAGATCTAATCATATAGTGAGATTACAATGGGTACAGCTATTGGACTATTTAATAAAGCATTTGTTTCATGCCCAAGGTAACCTTGTGAACACTTAGGGAAAGGGAGAAGAGGAAATAGCATTAAATAATATAAACAGAAAAATTATTTGGTCAACCTTTTTGTTTTGTTTTTGAGAGAGAACTGAATTACTGAAGTTTTCTCAGATCTCAAGAAGAGCTTGACAATTTCCTCATAAAGGTCAGGCTCAAAATCTAAGTGAAAATAGAGGTAACCCTTGGTTAAGAGAATAACTATTTTTTCTGTTGAATACCAGGGGGTACTCTCCCCTTGAATGATGCATCAAGAGCATAGTAAGGGACTAAGCTAACACGTTTGCAAAATGTTTACAAGTTACATACTTTAGTTTTGAGTCTGAAAGCTTAATGTAAGCCTACAGATGGTAGGGAAGGTTTGACTTATAGAAAAATAATAGAATTGGGTTCCTATTCTCAAAAATGTCAGAGTCTTTGTGAACTAAAGTGAATACATAATGGATATTTTCATTAACTGAAAAATAGAGTTGAAAATGGTTTCTCTTTGTTCATAATGTGATTTTCCCCTCTCACTCTCTCTCCCTCCCTCCCTTCCTTCTTTTTATTTCTTTCTGAAATTCAAAGTCATAGGTGGTGGTAGAAAGGGGGGTCAGGGCTGGGAGACAGGAGTTGAAATTCATTAATAGGTAAGATGGGTTTAATTTTAAACTCAATGCCTAGAAAATGAAAAATGCTGTTTGCCTAACTTATCCTAGAAAAATAGAAATTAGGACAGAAATTTCTTTTGTTTTGCCCCTTTGTGTTGGCAGTGACATATGGAATGATGGAGAAGGATGACTGCTGGCCAAGATAGAAATCTTTGCTGTATTGCCCTCCTTGACCTGGATGTAGTCTGATTTTGGATTGACTGGGGCCAGACTTTTGATTGATGAGGTAGTCCCTTCACATATTAGAGGGAGGAAGCCACAAAAGAGGAGAGTATATGCTGGGGGATGAGTATACCAGCATGAAAGCAGGGCAACAGGTATTCAGTGGAGAAAGCCACTGTTATGATTGACCACTGTTCTGGGAACTAAAAGGGGGGATCCAGGAAAATGTGGAAGGATAGTGTTAGCTATGAGGTCTTCAGCACTGGACTATCTGGGAAAAACCAAAGTGATCAAAGGACACAGGGCAGATGCCAGGTTTGTAAGAACTGTTCAGACAGCTAAGATCAGAGCAAGCAAAACTCCATTCATCTCGTCTCCATTTCTCCCACTTTCTCTCTCCCTGGGAGAGGTGTGTGCCTATGAATCTCTGAATCTCTAGTTCTTAAAAGGCTTTCCCCCATTTCCTTTTGTCTCTTAAGTCAACCAAACAATGAACAAGCACTCATTAAATATTTATTATGTTCTAGGCACTGTATAAAATGCAAAGGATAAATATTATCTCTGACCTTAAGAGGCTCACATTCTAATGAGGGAAACAACATGCAAATAACTATATATATATGTATATATGTATAATATGAATAAAAAAGATGATTTTGAAAGAATGGAATGGCAAGGGGTGTGTGTGTGTGTGTGTGTGTGTGTGTGTGTGTAGCAGGGAGGGGACCAGGAAAGGCCTCTTGCAGAAGGTGAGATTTGAGCTGAGTCTTGCAGGAAGCTAGGGAAGCCAGGGGTCAGAAACAATGGCAAGAAGAGCATTTAAGATATGAGGAACAACCAGTGCAAATGCAAAATTAGGTGATGGAATGTTGTTTGTGAAGAACAGCAAGAAGGTCAATGTAGCTGGATTATAAAGCTCATGGAGGAAAGCAAAATGTAAGAATATCCCAAGAAGATAGAAAGGGGTGAGATTCTTTAAGATTTTCAGTGGCCAACAGGATTTCATATTTGGTTATATGGAGGTAATAGGGGCCCACTAGAGTTTAATGATAGAGAAGGGGGAAGAAACATGGTAAGACTTGCATTTTAGGAATCACTTGGTTATCTGGAGGATGGATCTGAATAGAGGCTTGAGGCAGTGAGACCAATTAGAAGGCTATTGCAAATTTTTCAGAGAATTGGTGATAAAAAATTGTACATGGATCGGGGTTATGCAGGTGGAGAAAAAAAAGAGTATATGAGAAATGCTGTCAAGGTAAAAATGAATAAGATTTGACATGGAGTGATTTGGATGAAGTGAGTGTGATCGAGAGGGGAAGAATGTCACCAAGGCTGCAAGTCTAAGTGACGGTGAGGATTATGTACCTTCAAAAATAACAGGAAAGTTGGGAAGAAGAAAGGGTTAGGGCAAGGGGGAGAAGATAAGTTCTGTTTTTTATATGTTGAGTTTGAGATGCTTATCAAATATCTAATATGAGATGTCCAAGAGGTAGTGTGGGGCTTGGAAGTAAGGAGAGAATTTAGAGATGGATGTATAGCTCTGAGAATAATATGCATGGGAATGAAAAATGAACACTTGGTAGTGCATGAGATCACCAAGCAATATAGAATGGAGGGTCCAGGACAAAAGCCTTTCACTTTTGAACTAACCACAATAGAAGACAATAGAAGAGTCTCAAGAAGACTCAGGAGAAAGAAATAGATTTTACAACTGTTACAACTGGTAAGATTTTTTACCAAGATTCTTCCTGACTAGGGGCTGGAAGCAAAGAAAGGAAAATTATTGATTTTTATTTTTATAACTTCTTAGGATATATAGAGAGAATTAGACTTGGATCTTTCTGGGCAAACAAGCCAGCAGCTTTGGCTGAGAGAGACTGTGATAAACTGACATTACAAGGAGATGGGGCATTGGTTGTTTATTTCTCCTTTCATTTATTTTCACGGGACCAAAATCCCCTGGATTTGACCACCATGACCCAGGAACCTCATTATCCCATAAGATCACTTCAACCTTCAAAGTCACACCTCATAAGTACCCCTTGCCCTTCTTTCTGATTGGAGAGGGCGTGGGAGAGCTCTTCCCAGAGTTTCCATTTAGGGAGAGTGTTCAGGCTAGCCATCTTTTCATTTCCCACTTTGCTGTTGTCCTCTAGACTTTTCCTTCATTCACTTTCCTACTGGGTACCTTCTTTCTCTCCTCCCCTTTTCAGCTTCCTTTGGTAGGCTGTCCTCCCTCTTTAGATTATAAGAAAAGAGGACTTCTTATTGAATCTTTTCAGTTGTGTCCAACTTTTTGTGACCCCATTTTGGGGTTTTCTTGGCAAAAATACTGAAGTGGTTTGCTATTTCCTTCTCCAGCTTGTTTTATAGATGAAGAATTGAGGCAAACAAGGTTATGCGACTTGACCAGAGTCACATGGCTAGTAAGTGTCTGAAGCCTGTTTTGAACTCATGAAATGAGTCTTCCTGGTTCCAAGCCCTGGACTCTACCCATTGTGCCACTTAGCAGACCATGAGGCCAGGGACTGTCTTTCTTTTTCTTTTATCTTTGGTGTCTCCAGAGTTTAGCACAATACCTGGCACATAGTAGGCACCTAATAAATGTTTATTGAGTGACATCTAGCTTGAAAGGAAAACCACTTTGCCAAGAGGGAAGGAACAGAGGAAGAAGCTGGGGAAAATGTCATTCTTAAGGAGAAGAGTCAAGAGAATGAATGCCTGGGAAGGAAATAATAGTGCTACCTCTACAATGGTGAAAGCAATTAAGATAGAGTAATAACCTTGCTCATCCAGCACAGCTCAGAGTCACACCACCAAACTCCTGCTGGATGTCAAATGCTGAATGTGTCATTGGAAAATATATATTCTGCATAAGTCTCTAAAGAAGCAACTACAAATCCGACCCCAAGCGCAGTCAAAAATGCAAAATTTCTTTATGCTTTTTGGCTAACAGGACACTGTCTGGGCTCTGTTGGTGTTACTTAAAAAAGCACAAGGCTAGGCTAATTAGAAGAGTGAAGCTCTCTAGTAATCCATTTGCTACCAGGGCAAACTGAGGGCAGATAAATGCCAAGTGAACTCCTCACCAATGCTCCCAGGGCTGCCCTATGCCTGAGAACATCTTCTCGAGGGGATAATTGATTCAGTCTCTGACATAACTCAAACCGGAGCAGTTCGGCAGCTGAGGCTATGTTACTCCTGCTGGGGAAGTGCTATATGTAAGCCAGATGACTAGGACAATTAAAACTGTTATTATATCCTATTTTTATAATTATTAAAATGTTTTATTTTAAAGCACTTTTTAGTACCCTTATTTTTAGTACTAAATGTAATATTAAAAATAATATTGGGCATCAAAAATCTGACATTTTTCATTAGATACTGAACCGAAGCCAGCAGACTTGTTTCTCCTGGAGCCGTGTCAAGCTTAATTTGGAAAGAACATTCTATGGATTAAAAAAAATTTAATAGATTTCTCAAGATGAAAACATCATTGAGAGATATGTATCAGAATGTTGGTCCCTCTCCCTTTTCTGTGTTCTGTCTAGTGAAAGGCAGAGAACAGGGGACAGAGAGGAACAGATCTACATAAGTTACATACATAGAAACCCATTAACCCTCCTCTACTTTAGAAATATTAAGAAATAACATTTTCTGAGTTTTGACCCAAAGTCCTCAGTCTTATCTATGCAGAAAAGTTACCTGTACTTAAACAGTGAGAGAAGACGAGACGTCCTAGTGTAAAGTTCTCTAGCTTCATTCTTGTCAACGACCTAACCAGTTTCTAAAGGGAGAAGCCTCATCAGCCTCACCTGAAAACTGATTAATCAAAACGGAGAGCACTTTGATTAATTCAATTAAGAGAAGTAGCACTTGAGTTCACCTTCAACTAGGGAAAAAAAGAAAGTCCTTGGGGGTGGGGGGGCCGGTAAAAAGGGACTGAATTATTTTAGGAAAAAATTCTCCAGGGTGTGGAAAGTTAAGTGGCTCAACTTTCTGTGTGCTGAATCAAAACTGTTTATCTGAACTTTGTAACTATGTTTTACCTTACTGAGGAATTTCTATTTTTCTTTTGATGTGGGTCAGAGAGATTTTCAAAGGCAGGATGGATGTCTCTCTCTTTGGATTTTTCTTTCCCTAAGCAAGGATGCTTAGAATTATTTAATTAACAAATTTATCTCTGGCAGATTTGTGCCTAAAACACAGAATACAGAGGTTTTCTTCAACAAATACAAAAATATTTCTTGTTGCTGCTCTTTTTTTCCCTTCTTCCTTCATCTAGGGGAATAAGATACTGTACATGCAGGCCTGATTAAAAATTAATTAAAATGTTGGTACAAAATTATCATTTCCACTTTACTAAATCATATAAATGGCAGTTCTTAGAGATATGCAGGAGAAAAGTCAGTCACTGTTGCCACTAACACCTGTCAAGTTAACAGGCTGATGCCAAAAAAGTGACACAATTTAGACTTACCTAAATAGTCTAATGCTTCTCTTCATGATCAAGATGGAGGCTTTCTTTCCCCCCCAAATTTCTTTCTCACTAACAGGGACTTTAATGTGATGAGATGAATTATCAGTGTTATTTGTACCAGGGGAAGACAGGGAAGAAACCACCTGTATTCCCAATCTGAACTAAAATGAGCTCTCCATTTATAGCACAGAGCAGATGGGACATCTTAAAAAGGGTCTAAGGTTTCTAAAGTTGGTTAGTAATAAAAGCATTGTTAAAAAGCCCAGCACTCTGCAATTCCTGCATGGATGTATTCATGTATAGATAGAAATCACAAATAAAGATGTTTTCAAAAGAAAGTGTTAGCATCTGTTCTCTTTTCCCTTTGGAAAACAGACTCTTCCAGACCCGCTTGTATAGCGTGCTCCAAAGGCAGTGTAAAGGCAGCAGGGGACAATTTGGTTTCCTTAAATCACTAAGGAGGATGGGACACTAAGGAGGATCTAGATACATATAAAAGTAACAGATTCTTCATTTTGGTTTAGGATGGGGGCAGGGGGGGAAGACAATGAATGTATCCAGGAATTGCAGCATGACACTTTGTCAAGGTGCTATTAGTAGAGACAGAGGTAGAATCCAGTTCTGCAACACAGTGAGCCAAGTGGCTTCTCCATGCCTCAGTTTTCACATCCAATAAATGGGCAAAGTGCTGAGAGTTGGCTTTGTAGGAAGGAAGAGCTAAAGATCAATTACAAAGTACAAATACAAAGTGCCATAATGATTCTGACTAAGGATAACCACACTCTACCTGAAGCAAAGACTTCACTTCCTTCCCTGGTAGTATATGTGGTCTCTGTGGGGCAAGAGCCGGGCTGGATCCACCCAGCAGAGGCAACAAGGAGATTCTACCTGACAGCCAGGGTCAGAGTCACTGGCTCAGAGGGCCAAAGGGCAGCTCCACCAAATTCCTCATTCTGGTTCTGTCAAATAGCACATTAATAAGCAAGAAAGTGATTCAGGGAAGAATTTCCAGAAGGACAAAAAACTCATCAGGTGTGTCAAATCTCTGACATTCAGAAACCATGTGGGGAAAGCAGCACACGCTGACTTAAGCACTAAAGTATGGATGCTTTAATTAATCCGGGGTGAATTTAATTGCTTTAGTTAAGTGGAAATCGGGTTAAAAATGATGCAGAGCATGCTGGGGTGTGTTAAAAACATGACATATGAGTTGGATGAATCGATAAATTAAAAGTGCACAGATGTTTTAATTAAACCCAGGGAAGTTAACGAAGATCGCTAGAGACTTTTAAGCCTATGATTAATTCAATTCATTTAAAATACCTGTAGAGATATGGGGATGCTTCCATTTTGAGAGTTATAAAAGTTCTCAATCGATAAGTACTTAAGCTGTTCTTCAAAAAAAAAAGTGTAAGTTGTGTTTTTTTAAATGACTGAGCAGCATTAATTACATAATGAATATTTAAATTCTTTCAAGTACTCAGCAAGCTTTTTCTTAGCTCAAGCCCAAACTGAGAAGGCTGTGGATTTTTCATTATTATTGGTTATGTGACCCAAGGTATCAGCATGGGCTTCTGTTCACCTTCCTGCTTGGAGCCATCTGTTGCCCCATTATCTTACAGCTCCTACCTCTGGTGACTTTGTTAAGAGATCCTGCCCTGTAGAGCACCCCCTGCCCCTGCCCCTGACCTACCTGCTCTCCAAAGATGGGTTTATTTCCTAATAAAGGGTGGTTTTGCTAAGCACAGCACTTCACCAAATCTGTATGGATCAAATCTATAACATATCAAGTTTCTCTGGGGTTGGGCAGTCTGCCTTTCACGGCTGCTGTGTGACTCTGCTGGTGGGTTTAAAACAAGGGTTTTCAGCTTTAGTATCAATTTAATCTTGGGAGCCGGCTCCTTTAAGCCCTTAAAAAGTTATTTATATTTTGTAATACACCATAAAAGCATCCTTGGTTGCCAAGTTTTCAGGGCTCAGGGCACGGACTATCACTTCATCACCAAGCAATAAATTAAGTTAATATGTGCTATGCCTCTGAAACCAGGGAGGCAGGGCTCTCTCCACCTCTGTGGGGGGATTCTGGGAGCCAGAATGAATGGAGGTTCGAAGTGCCACCCTTGAGCTCGGCTTCCTTTTGTAATTCTCATCAGAGACAAGAGGGGCAGTGCTATGTGCACCTGCTGTGAATGTGCCATCCCAAGACCTTCATGGCACTGGAATTTCTTTGAATCGTACCCAGGCCAGCAATGTTGGGGAGGGGAGCAGAGGGTAGGCTAAATTCAGATGTCATGTTGAAATAGGGAGATGATGCTGTAGGCAGACACCCAAGGTCTTTTGGTTGGTGACAACTTCATTTTAATTAGCAGGGAGGGAGTAGGGGGGTACTTGTAAAAGTGGTGAGTGGGTTTGGAGAGGAATAAAATAGAAAGAGGGAAGATTCAGAGAAAAAAAATGTGGATATCTCCATGAATGTTCCAGTCCACATGGTCACTGGGGGAGGGGGTGACGGGGAGGGAGGAACAGATGGGATTTCAGCCTTTTTCTTTGGAGAGCAGAGAGGCCAGCTGTTAAACATAAAACCTACTTCCTAGCCAAGTGAGCCTAGGATGCTTCAGACTTCCAGAAGGAGCCTGTCATCAAGAGGCATTCCTAGAGTGATGAGGTAGGAGCGTGCCCCACACAGAATTCACCCTGCCATTATCTGGACCAAAGGGAAGGAATTGCTATGTAAATGCAAAAGGGCAGAGCAGAAGAGGGTAGAGAAGACTCTGAAGGCATTTTGGCAATGTGGACATTCTGACTAATGAAGAGTAGATTAAAAATAAAGCCTGATTTCCTATTAGAATGTCCAGGTAGTCTCTGAGAGACCCAACTGCCTGCACTGCTCCTAAAATGTCTACACGAGCATTTTAGTGATGTCCATCTTGCAAGTATTTCACATTAAAGAGCCAGTGATGGCCCAGTGGATAAAGTACTGGGTCTGGAACTAGGAAAAGCTGAGTTCAAAACTAGAACAGAGATTTATTAGCTATATGATCCTAGGCAAGTCACTTAGCTTCTACTTGCCTCTGTTTCCTCAACCATAAAGTGGGTGGTACCTATCTCCTAGGGTTGTTGTAAGGATTAAATAAAGTTATTTTAAAAATCATTCATACAGTTCATAGCATATAAGAGATGCTATATAAGTACCCATTCTCTTCCCTCACTGCTCCTTCAATAAACATATTCATTAGATCTTCCCAGCAAAGGTTTCCTCATATGGTTGGGAGTCAAGTAGCAACTCCTAACTTTTGGAAAGTTAGGTTTTAGATTTTATTCCCCCTCCAACATTGCATTTAAAATTTTCCAAATTCAATTAAATTTAAGACAGTGACCAAGTTCCTATTTTAGGTAAAACATGCTAGGTTCTGGGAAAGAGACAAAAATTGTCATTCAGATATAGTCCTTGCCCTCACGGCACTGCCATTAAGGTAGCACTCATTCCTTATCATTTATTTTAGCACCAAACAATTATATATCTGTATCATGTACCTATATAATTTTATGTTATCTATCTGTTTCATATATGTTAGTCTTATCTTCTCACCTGAACTATAAACTTGAGGACTTGGGAGCATCTCTTATGCTTCTTTAGCATTTCTTAGAGAGTATATATACATAGTGCATACAGAGCAAGTGCATAACAGGTGCTGACAAATACTTGTTGAATTCAGTAGACTAGACTGTAGCCTAGCATGTAATCTGGAAACATCAGGCATTAATTAGCATCTTCTATTTTTTTCCAGGCATACGGCTTGTTACTAAGAACAGGATATAGAACTATAAAAAGTGACTTGCTTGTAACTTCATCACATGGGGCACTCAGGGAAATGGATGGAAACCTTCATTTTAGTGGTGCAAGAAAAAAAGGGCAAAGCTACCTTTTGGCCAAAAATACAGAAACCTACTTATTTAAAGGAATTTTAGTAGTTGAGCATATTTATCATTCTGAGACTGCAACTGGAGAGTAAAGAAATTCTGAATTCTTATGTCCCAACTAATAGCGGAGAATCTCAGAATGCCTCCCATGATGGTATTAATTTTTCACATTATATATATATATATATATATACAAAAGACTGAGGTGGAGGGAGTTTTAGTGATTTGTCCAATAAGAGAGAAATGGGACTCAGATCTCTACTACAAGCCTTGGCTCTGGTGTTGCTGGATGCTTAGCTATGAAGGGCAAAGAGGCTGGCACAATATAGGGACACAGAGGGTACCATCTTTATTGTGCTATTTAAAGCAGGGACTCTTTACCTTTCTGTGTACCTATCACAGACTCCTTTGGCAATTTGGTGACACCTGTGGATCTCTTAGAATGCTTTTTAAAAAACATAAGATTAGGATTATAATGGATTATAAAGGAAGCCAAACAGTGGTGAAAATAAATATAATTTTTTCCCTATTCAAGTTCATAGACTGTCCCATGAGATCTATCATGGACCCTTTGGCAAGGGACCCCTGATTTAAATGATGCAGGTAGGAGGGAGGTCAACCATTCCGAAGTTTGTAATTTCTCTTGGCTCTATAATTTGTGGGAAGTCCCTCTCCCAACCCATAGCCTTGTTCAGTGAAAGTATATACTCCACTGGGGATGAAGAATAATAAATGTGCCATGTAATGGTAGGATGTCAGTAATGTGCAAAGAGGATGGTCCCTGCTGGTTTTGCCTGTTTTTAAACAAGCTCGCTAAAAAGCTGAAACAAACTTCTCAAGATGATATTTTACGTTTTTATGCAATGGCACTCGTGGTTCTCCAATGACAGCTGTAGAACAGCAGGAGTTGTCATTTCCAATACTTACTAACTACTTATTAACCCAACAACATAGGTTTGGGTTTGTTGTTTGTCCTGCAGGTTAGGGGCACAAACACAACAAAAACTAAGCAAACACAACTGCCAGTATTAAAATGGACAATCAGAGGCCCTTGATGCAGATCTCTGTTTTAAAATGCAGGAGAGATGTGTATGTCTAATGTTTGGAGAAGTCTATTAAACATACAAATGGACTTCAAATGAAAAAAGAAAAAAACTCTGCCCTCCTGCTTAGACTTGTGAAGAGGGTGACATACGTCATTACTAAGCCAAAAACGGGGAGACGGAATGGAAAGTATTGAAAAAGCCATCCAACAGGAATAGACAAACTTACAATAAACAGCAATTTGAATAATGAGCGCAATTATGGCTGGACAGGAGAAGCAGCTGATAGAATAGGCTGCACATCACTGAAGAAGAAAAGAATACCATCTTCACTTAAGGTATGATTCTGAACAGATTGCTTATTTTACCTCATAGTCAATTCAAAGTTTCTACATAAAATGTAAATACAACTGTCTTTAGTTATTTGGTTGCTGCTTTTTAGTTTTTCTTCTCACTCCCATACCAGGTATCCAGCTTTCTACAAAAGATAGACTATATCTTATTCCATATACCTTTATCACCTTGTTAGCCTTCTCATCTCTGAATGACAACAATGTTTATAATTTATTTTTTTGGGGGGGGGGTTGAAGGTGCATCTGGACCCATAATTTTTATTGGTGTAGGGAACTCCAGGTTGGAAATGCTTTGTACAAAAGCATATTGAGAGGCAGCCAGGTGGCTCAGTGGATAGAGAGACAGGACTGAAGATGGGAAAATCTTGGCACACTTTCTAGCTATGTGACCCCTCGGCAAGTCACTTTACCTCAATTGCCTAGTCCTTCTGCCTTGGAACCAGAACTTAATATCAGTTCTAAGACAGAAGGTAAGGGTTTAAAACAAAAAAAAAACACATAATGACAGCTAGATTATAATTTATACTCTTGGGGTATTGATTCAGGGTAACAAGTGAAAAGACATTTTATTTTTTGGAGAGGTCAAATAGCTACATTTAAAAAGACAGAAGAAATGTAAAGGCTAGGCAATTGGGGTTAAGTGGTTATACAACTTGCCCAGGGTCACAGAGGTAATTAATAGTAGAGATTTGTCTTGAACGTAGGTCCTCTGACTCCGAATACAGTGCTCTTCCCATTGTACCATGCTGTCTCTCAATAAATATTTAGGTGTTCTATACTCAGACACCCAGTAAATATCCTACTAATGGCTCTCACCGTTCACTGCCAGTATGCCTTCAGAAGCTCTATTCAGGCATTTTTCTAACAGAAGAGGCAGTGATAAAGCCTCGGCTATATCTGAAGAGATGGGAGCCTCAGCAAGGGGTCAAGAAAGTAAATATGTACTTCTGTTATTTGGACACACATCTAGTTGCTTTGCCAAGATGGGATCTCTGTCGTAAACAGGGCCAAGTCTCTACCTGGCAAGGAGAACCAAGGCTGCCTGCTGCCTGCCATGTAGAAAGCTGGCAGAGCCAGAAGCATCCTGGGTGCAGACTTCAACAAAGGCATAAAGTGGAGTCGGAGTCTGTTATCGGGGGAGACCAACTCCGAAAGGGTTTCATCGTCCAAGGAAGGCCAGTCAGAATGGAGGGCAAGGGAGAGATTCAATGCCTTGGTGTAGACTGCAGGAAATGTAGAACCAGATGTCTGTTGCTTCCTTCTTGCTGACCCTTTTACCTTAATCGCTCATAGGTTACTTACTTACTCATAACACTTCGGGAGATGCTCAGGTGCAAGTGTTGTTTCAACAGTGTGGTGTGCTTCAATGCTACTAGCTGTCCTGGCAAAATAATGGAAAACTGCAGAGAGACACCCTCCCAGATCACTTGACTTAGGCTCCCTCTAAATAAAAAGCTTTGTTCTTTCTAGCTTAAAATCTCAGGTAAGAGCTTTACGTGGCACGGGAAATCATCGATTGCCCATCAGAGCCATATGCTCCCAGCAAGAACAATGCCACATCAGCCTGCCAATTGACACCTGACTCACCTCATCACTTAGTTCCCAAGTGTTGCTGGGGTTCCGGTATCTTGAGGGCCAGACACCCTTGAGATGCAGTTTTGTACCCTTGAGCCTTCCTCTGAGAAGGGATCTTAGCCTAGTAGGAAGATACTTAACTAGGAGGATGCTACCTATCTAAAGTTTTTTGAACAGTCATCGCTGGGATGGGGGCATTCATAAGGCTTCAGCATTCTTTGAAGTGCTTAAGGACATTCTCTTTGATTTTACAGTGGTAGAATCAATCAATCAAACATTAATTAGGTGCTTTTGGAAAGCACTCCTGGGTGCTAGACACATAAGTGTTGGAACCTCAGAGACTTCAGTGAGACAATCTGTGCCTTTGAAAGTTTATAATTTAACTGGGGGAAACAACATGTAAATATAAAGGGAGAGACGAAAGGTATGGGAAGTAGATAGAGGGTGTTTTGTGGGAAAGAGTGCTAGCACCAGGTAGGGAGAGGAGATCAGGGAAGATCTCATTGAAAGGGTGGCACTCGATCTAGTTTTGGGGTGAAAGGAAATGTGGGATTTAGATAGTAAGCCCAGAGATGGGAAATGTGGTATAGTACTGGAGGAACCCTAGACAAAGGTCAGTTTGAAAGTAGTGAAGGCAATATTGGTATAATGGGGCTGGAAAGACCCTGAGGATCCATTGGGAAGTCCTTTAAATGCCAAACGGAGGGGGTTTATATTTGTTCCTAAAGATAAGAGGGAGCCACTGACATTTATTAGGTGGGAGAGTCACATGGCCAGACCTTGCTTTTTTTGGTTTGACATCTATATATCTAACATATATCTTATATCTAACAAGATAGAAGAATAGAGTTGATTTATTCATATTTGTGAAGAGATATTTACTTGCTTGGGAGGTATTTATTTACAATTCGTTTATAGTAGCTTTAAGGTTGCATGCGGGGGAGGAAGGGGGACTTTTTTTCCCTTTTAAATATCCCCCAAAGGCTGTACCAATCAACAACTCAATAAAAAAATACAAGGCCATCATTAGGTTTTAGTAATAACTTAGGTATGTGGAGTAACATCTTTAACAACCACTCAATCATTTGGGCCACAAGTATCAATTATATATCACTGCTAAAACACATTCATTGGACACCCATCCCACCACAGTGCATGCTAAGAATGCATATCACACACAAAAAAGATACTTTTAAATATCCCAGTGCACATCACATTACAGATCCATAACACAGAATGCATGCTAGTGCAAAAATCAATTTAAAATAAAAAGTTATTTAAGTGGCCAGAGTACTTAGGTTTAAAAGACTAAGAGGTAGGCATGCAGTCATGAAAGATATGGTTTTTAAAGATTAATAATATGTAGATGTTTGCCAGTGCTAAGATACATTTATAACTTACATGCTATTATTCAGTCAGTCATTCTTTCAACAAACATTTATTAAGCACCTACTGTGTGCAGAGCACCTACTGTGTGCAGTGCTAGGCGCTGGGAAAGATACAAAGTTTAGATAAGACATGGCCCTTGCCCTCATGGATCTTGATGATTTTAAGGGATGGGGGAACACAAATAAATAATTTTAATACATATTATTATATCATTAAATACACTAGAGGGCTTAATTCTACTCAAGGTCTGAGAGGGAAGGGCTTTAAGAGGTCAGGGAAGAAGTGGCATTAGATTGGTCTTTGATACGGGTAAGAATTTGTCAGGCAAACTGAGGGAGGGAAGCTATAACTGGCATAAGCAAACAGAATGAGCAAAGACATGGAGGCTGGGGAGCTAGACAGTGGTTGGGTGACCCGGGCTTAGTCTGATTGGACTGCAGAGTGCACAGAGGGAGAAATACAAGATAAAAAAATGGAAAAGAATGGTGGTTTCAGATTGCATTGGGCCTTGAAGGCTAGCCAAAGAAGAGTAATAGTAATAATAGTAGTTGTTGTTGTTGTAGCAGCTAGCTTTTATATAGCACTTTAAGGCTGGCAAAGCACTTTACAAATATTGTGTAATTTATCCTCATAGTCCCTCTGAGAGGTAGGAGCTATTATTATCCCCATTTTATAACTGAGGAAACTGAGGTAGGCAGGTTTTAAGTGATGCATCCAGTGTCACACAGCTAAGAAATATCTGAAGTTGAATTCAAACTCAGGGCTTCTGACTCTGGACTCAGAACTCTATCCACGTCAAGCCTAAATGCTACTTGGTCAGCAATAAAATTGGGATTCCATTGGTGGCATACCATCCACTGGTAGTTGAATGAAAGTTAGATTGGGGGCGGGGCGTAGCGTAGCAACTATCTAAGCTATTTTTGGCATTGCAAAAGATTTTGTTCTTTTTTTCTAATTTTCTCATCTTAGTAAGATTACACCACAAAAGAAAAACCATCTGAAGAATATTAAGAGTTCTACTTTAAAGCCTCTAGTGCCCAAGGCCCTCAGAATGGACATGCCATCTGACAACCACCATACTGATCAGGAAAATGTGGAGTCAAGGCTTTTGTAACATTTCAGCCTTCCTCTTTTTTTTTTTTCTTTTTGCATATGTGCATCTGCCTTTGGACAGGATGTGAGCCCACTGGTGAAATATGACATAAGAGAATAATGCCTTCTTTCCCTGTTTTCAGTCTTCCTGAATTTTGTGAATTTCTCAAGTTCCTACTGGATTTCCATCCTGTAGGATGCTTACTTTGGACATATTATTTATGAATCATTCACCTCCATCTGTTGGGGCAATTAGGTGGCAGAATGGATAGAGTGCTGGTCCTGGAGTCAGGAAGACCTGAGTTCAAATCCAACCTCAGATGCTTAATAGCAGTGTGATTCTGTGCAAATCACTTAACCCTGTTGGCCTCAGTTTTTCATCTGTAAAATGAGCTGGAGAAGGAAATGGCAAACTACTCCAGTATCTTTGCTAAGAAAACTCCAAATGAAGTCATGAAGAGTCAGACACGACTGAAAGAACTGAACAACAACACCTCTATCTGTATCAAATGTGGGCAGCAAAATGCAAAGCATCCCATGAATCTTAGCACTGAAGCAGGTAAAATGAAAAAATTTGTATTTTGTAAATACTTTTCTCAGCTCTGTTGATGATACTTAAAACAAACAAGCAAAATCTGTCCTGTTACTATCTAGTATTCACAGAGCAGTGATTTAGTGATTCTTTCTTAGACCATTCAGGAGGGCATTCTGAATGAATGGATAGTAGGATTATAGGAGCTCAGGTCTAGAGGACGATTTGAGCTCAGGTCTTCTGGCACTAAAGCCAGTGATTTTCCCACTGAATCCTCCCTTTACAGAAGAGCTGAAGAAGCTAAGGTATGGAGACACTGGATGAATTGAAAAAGTTCTACAGAAGAACTGGGAGAATGGCTCCTAAATACCTTGATCCTATTCTTGTCACTTAACCACTGGCCTATATTTCTTCCAAGAAATGGAGGACCCAAGTCCTTCTTGGGTACGAGGGGGAAGGGTGAATTAAGAGTGATTCCTGCATGTTTCCTAGATTAAGAGCATGGGCAGGCAGAATGAATGAAATTTACTAACACTGAGATGCTTAATCTTCCATTACATGGAAGTTAATGATTATTACAAAGGAGTGATGGTAATTCACTCTCTGCTTTTACAGGAAACACAGCCATCTCATTTTTAGCAAATTCTTCTTCTCCACACACCTTGGCATCAGCAATAACGGCTCTGTTTCTATGATGTGCATTGGCCAATTACGATATATCAAACCAGACTCTTAGCCAAAGGGAAAGATCCTGAAATTCATATAGTTGATCAGGAACCACAGAATCTCAGTCTATCTTAGAGGTCATTCAGTTAAAGGATTCTTGATAAGAAATTTAGAGCTGAAAAGGACCTTACGGAGGTAGAGTCTGAGGCACAGAGTGGTTTAAATGATTTGCTCAGAATCACAAAGCTAAAAAGTAAGTGGCTGATGCAGGATTTGAACCAAGGTCCTCTTGGCTCCAAGTCTAGCCCTCTATCTACTTACTGCTCTATAATGCTTCTCCAGCTACACCCAGACAGGGATCTTTTTTACAACATCCCTGAAACAAGTCATTGTGTTATTGGATGATTGACCTTCAGCAATAAGAACTCATTTCCTAAACCAGCCCATCACAATTTTGGATAGTTTTTTTTTTGTTTACTAGGAAGTTTTTTTCTTTTAAAAGGCCATCATCTGACTCCTGACACTCTCTATCCCCTAACTCCTAGTTCTGCCCAGTGGGGGCCAAGAAAAATAAATCTAATCCTTCTTCATTGACTGCAGGAAGGCTGGCTTTATAGATGCCATCTTCTATCCCCTCAGACCTCTCACTAGGACATAAAGAGCCCACTATAAAGCTTGAAATTCTGTTTTCAAGTCTCTTAGAGAAGAGAAGATATAACAAATACCTTTTGCGCAGTCTGCCCCATGGAATCCAGGGAAGCAGTGACATACTCCAGACACACACTCGCCATTCCCATGACAGTTTCGTGGACAATCCTGCACTGAATCTGAAAGAAAGAAAAACTCAATGATTTCCTTCTCCTGTTGGACTTTGATGAAAGCAGATGGTCACCAGTGTGATCTCAGTGGAATCATACACTTTTTAAAAAAGATATGTTAGAGATATCAATACCAAATCCCAAATGTAGTTAGTTCTTAACCTTTGGTTTGCTGTCAGTAAAGGTTTTCTCAGCTTTTAGAAATCCCAGTATCCCAAATCCCAAACTTACAAAAGAGCTAAATTAGGGAGCAATTACTTATACTATCCCAGTACCTAGTCCAGTGCCTGGCACAGAACTGGAGCTTAATAATTAATAAATTGTTGATTGACTGACTAACTCAGTTAAACAAATATTTATTAAGTGCTCATTATGTACAAGGCACTGATAAGAAAATGGCAATACAAAGATAATAGCTAGTATTTAAATGGCACTTTAATTTACAAAGTGTTTTACAAATACTGTCTCATTTTTATCCTTACAACAATCAGGGAAAAGAGGTGCTATTATTATCTTTATTTTACAGACAAAGAAATGAGGCAGGCACAGGTTAAATGACTTGCCCAGGGTCAGACAACTAATAACTATCTGAGACCATATTTGAACTTGGGTCTTCCTGATTCTGGGTCCAGAATTTCAAATGTAGCCATGTTCAAAGCAGTTTTCAGAGGAAGACATCAAAGCTATCAGTAATCATGAAAAAATATTCTAAATCATTCCTGATTAGAGAAATGTAAATTAAAATAACTCTGAGGTACCACCTCATACCTATCAGTTTGGCCAATATGACAGTAAAAGAAAATGATAAATGTTTGAGGGGATATAGCAAAATCGGGACACTAATACATTGCTGTTGGCTATAAAACCATGTATATACCCTTTGATTTCATAATACCACTATGAGGTCTGAATCCCAAAGAGAATAAAAAAAGAGAAAAGGACCTATTTGCACAAAAAAATATTATAGCTGCACTTTTTGTGGTGGCAAAGAATTGGAAACTGAAGGAATGTCCCTCAGTTGAAGAATAGCTAAACAAATTGTGGTATATGATGGTGATGGAATAATATTGTGCTATAGGGAATGATGAACAGGATGATTTCAGAAAGAGTTCGAAAGACCTACATGAACTGATGCCGAGTGAAATAAGAAGAATCAGTAAAACACTGTATACAGCAACAACAATACTGTGCAGAGCAATACAGTGATCCAGGACAATTCTGAAGGACTTATGACAAAGAATGCTATTCAGCTCCAGAGAAAGAACTGATGGAGGAGGAATGCAGATCAAAGCGAACCATTACTCACCTTATTTGTGTTTTTATTCCAAGGTTTTGGTTTTATATGGGCATTCCCTTACAACAATGACCAATATGAAAGTATGTTCTGCATGACAATACATGTGTAACTCAGATCAAATTGTTTATCATCTCCAAGAGGGCAGGAAGGAAGGAAGGGAGGGAGGGAGACATTTTGGATTCCATAATTTTTAAAAATGTATGTTGAAAATTGTTATTACATGTAATGATAAAATAAAAAATTAAAGAAAAAAATAAAAAAAATGTAGCTCTGTTCATAAGAAACCATAATTGAATAGTGAGGGATTCGAATTCAAAGCATAATGGAAGTACAAAGGAATAATCCTAAATTCTATGAGAAATTTGAAAAAGCAAAGATCACCAGCAGCTATGGGGATTATAAATTATTTTTTTTTAAATTTTACCCTTTACCTTCTGACTTAGAATGGATATGAATATTGGTTATAAGGCAGAAAAATGGTAAGGGCTGGGCAATAGGGATAAAGTGACTGGGGCCACTCAGCTAGAAAGTTTCTGAGGCCAAATTTGAATCCAGGACCTTCTGTCTTTAGGTCTGGCTCTCTATTCATTGAACCACCTAGATACCCCAATTGAATGACTTCTAATGCAGTTAATGTCTAAGGCAACAGGAGGAGATTGGGTGAATTCATTTCATTTACATAGAACAGTGAGGGCAAAAGCATAGAGATGGGGATGAGAAAAGGAGGAAGTAAGTACAGTCTGACTGGAACCCAGAATGGGAACATAAAACATTTTTTTTTTACAGGCAATGGGGAGTCACTATAGATATCTTGAGATGAATGATATTTTAGTATTGTCTTAATTAGATTATCCAGCAGGTGGCTCTATGTGGGACTGGGGAAGTTAGACTCTGAAACACTAGTTAGGAAGCTGTCAAAATAGTCTGGAGGAGGTGGGCAAGAGAATGGAGACTGAACTGGAATGAAGTAAGCATAGAAAGGAAGGAGGGTAGATGTGGGAGATACTGTAGGGGTCCTGGTCCTTGGCACATTGCAATTAACTGGATTATGGAGATGATATGTGGGAGAAGAGTCAAAGATGACCCCAAGGTTTTAAGTTGGGGTAGTCAGTAGGTTGGTGGTGATGCCAAGAGAGAGAGAGATGCTAGATAAAAGAAAAAAATGGGGAGAGTGAAGATATTAAATTTGGTTTCTGACATGCTGATTTAGAGATGCTGGTGGGGTATCCAAAAGAATGTATGACACCCAGCAGGCAGTTGGAAATACAGGATTGAATCTTGGGAAAGTCAGGGTCTACAGATAGAAATTTGGGAATCACCTGCCAAGAGGAGAAAATTGAAGCCACAGGAGTAGACAAAGTCACTAACAAAAATAACTCACACTTGAAGGTTAACAAAGCATTTTCTTCACCACAGTCTTTTGACGCACTGCAAGCAACATTTACAGAGGAGGAAATTAAGGCTGAGAGAGGTAATCGACTTTCCCAGTCATATGATTAGTATATATCCAAGTAAAAATTTAAAGCCAAGTCTCTTGATTCTAAGTTCAACACTCATTCTATTAAAACACACTAATTCTCAAAGAGGAAAGAGGTGTAGACAAAGAAGAAAATCAAATGTTGAGGATTCATTCTTCACCTTGGATGTGCCAGATGGGGCAGCTAGTTGGTGCTTCCACCTAGACTACCCCACCTGAAGTTAGGAAAACCTGAGTTTAAATGACCTCAAGCACTTACTAGTATGATCTTGGGCAAGTCACTTAACCCTATTTGCCTCATTTCTTCGACTGTAGAATGAGCTGGAGAAGGAGATAGCAAACTTCTGGGGCAACTTTACCAAGAACACCCGAAATAGGGCCATGCTATAAATGACCAAACAGCAACAAAAAATCTCAAAGAATTTGTATTGTATTGGGAAAAGAGAAAAAGTATACAGATAAGTATGCCTAACATATGCAAAATAATGAAATGTAATTTCAGGGAGGCAGCATGGTAAGATGGATAAAAATCTAGTCTTTTAGGGGCAGCCAGGTGGCTTAGTGGTTTGAGAGCCAGACCTAGAGACATGGAGTCTTGGTTTTAAATCTGGTCTTAGACATTTCCTGGATGTGTGACCCTGGGCAAGTCACTTGACCCCCATTGCCTAGCCCTTACCACTCTTCTGCCTTGGAACCAATACATAGTACTGATTCTAAAACAGAAAGTAAGGGTTTAAAAATTTTTTTTTAAATCTTGCCTTTTTCTTTAGGAAGTTCTGGGTTCAAGTTCTATCTCTAATGCATATGGTATTATTATTATTATTATTATTATTATTATTATTATTATTATTATTATCTGGCCAAGATCAGAAATTTTCAGGGAGTGCCTCCATTTAGGGCGCTCAAGAAGATGAAAAGCCAGCAAAGGAGACAGAGTAGGAGGATTAGGGGGGTAGAAAGAGAACCATGAGACATGGTGTCACTGAAGCCCAGACAGAAGAGAATGTCAAGAAGGAAGGGGGGACTCATTTGTCAAATGCTACAAAGAGGTCAGGGAGAATGATTAATTGATTAAAAATAAAAGCTTCACTTAAGGCTTCTTTTAATAAGAAGTTGTACATATTAATCTTCCATCTCTGGAATCTCTGATTTCATTGATACAATGTAAGTTCTTTGGGGCTTGAGATTGCTTTTGCTTTATCTCTGTATCCCTGAGGTTTAGCACAGTGCTTGGCACATAGTAAATGCTTGATAAATTCTTCTTGTTTGATTGATTGATATGGATACTCCCTCCCCTCAACAATAGGAATTGCAACATCTCATGATTTTTCATCCTACTGATTCATGCTCCCACTCTCCAATAAATCTCTAAGGGATCTACCCAATGTATTGGCTGGGTGGTACAGTGAATAGAGAGCTGGGTCTGGAGTAAAGAAGACATGAGTTTGAATTTGACTTCAGACATTTAGTAGTTGTGTAACCTTAGACAAGTCTCTTATTTTTTAACTGCCTCAGTTTCCTCATCTATAAAGTGGGAATTATAATAGTACCTCCCTTATAAGGTTATTATAAAGATCAAATGAGATAATAATACCTGTTAAAGCACTTAGCAGAGTGCCTAACACATAGTAGGCACTATATAAATAGTAGTTATGATTATTGCTATTTTATTATTTCCTGAGTACCAGTGTGACCCTCAGGCTGCCCATCTCCTACCCACAAGACTGAGCTTCCTCCTTTTTGGATGACATATTCTAGACCACTTGTTCCACCCAAGGCATCATTGTTAAAGTGCTACAACTTACTTAGGTCCACCATATATCTCTCTGTTGAACTCTGGGCAGAGATATAGAGCTGAGCATCACCTGCAGAGAGAGCTGATTCTCTGAAGACAAGGAGACCCGTAGCCAAAGAGCATCAGGGGAAAGTTACTGGCGTTAAAATGATTGTTTGTGTGTGTCTGCCGGGGAAGAGTTTGGAATGCAAGAAAGCACATACTTCCCTAAATGCCACTCAATTTGCTCTTTTTCACATATTTAAGCAAGGGGCTCAGTACATTGTTCAGCTGTGGGTTCCATCCATGATGTGCACCAAAGGACTATTCAACAATAAGCTTAGCTTATTGTTGAATTAGCTTAGCCAACTGCAGGTCATAGTTTTGTCAGTAAGTATTGTTTATCCACTTTTACTGATGGATTATTGGTCCTCCCATTTTTGATGGATTTCCCTATGAGGGATCTCAGAATCACCAAAGGTCTTTTTCACTTTCCTGTAAAAATTCAGATGGAATAGAGGTTCCCTCATTGTATGTCCTCCTAAAGCACCTGTTTGTAGATGACTGCATCAAGCCTTAGAAATTACATGGTTTCAGGATAGCTAAGTGGTTCAGTAGATAGAGAGCCAGACCAAGAGATGGGAGGTCCTAGATTCCAATCTGGCCTCAGACACTTTCTAGCTGTGTGACCCTGGGTGAGTCACTTAAACCCAACTGCCTAGTCCTAACTACTCTTCTGCAGTAGAACTGATACTTAGAATTGATTCTGAGACAGAAGGTTAAAAATTATATGGTTTCTTCAGTAAGCTCCTCCATACTTTTAAAATGATTCAACTTGCACATGGCTTTTTAGGCATATGTTAATTATTGAGAGAGATGTTTTACCTTTTAGACTTTAATTTAGGGGCAGCTAACAGGGCAGTGGATAAAGCACTGAGCCTGAAGTCAGGAAGATTTGAATTCAAATCCTGTTTTAGACGCCAATTTAGCTGTGTGATCTTTTGTAAGTTACTTAATTGCTGTTTCTCTCAGTTTCTTCAATTGTAAAACGGGGACAATAATAACACACACCTCTCTGGGTTATTATGAGAATTGAACATAATAATATTTGTAAAATATACTTAGCAGAGTGCTTGGTACATAGTAGGCACTACTTAAATGTTTATCTCCTTTATAAAAAGTTTAGCTCTGATCCAGTCTGCGTGGCTATTTCAGTTCAACATACACTTTCCAACACTGACAAAATCTCAAAAATCAACAATCCTGGCATTTTCTCATATCAGTTCAAATCTGTAGAAGACGAGGCATTTTACTTTCAAAGCCTCCTTTTTTGCCTGGAGTTTGGATGTATGCTACTACTTTTCAATTCTTAAGTTGAAAAAAAAAGTGTGGATTTTTAGGTTTCATATTACGAAGAAGATGAAAAGAAACTACTAGCTGCCATGTCTTTCGGTGTGACATTAGCTGCCTCCTAGGGAGCCAGGAACATTGGCTTTGCTATGTTGTATGAAAAACTATAAAGTCTAATTTAGCCTAATGGAGTCACCTGAGAGTATTAAGAGATTTTTCTTTTAAACTTAATTTCCCATTTACTCCCACCTTGGACTGTAAAACCAAACCAAGCAATATCACTCTCTTTCCACAGTGCATCTCACTTGTGAGTTCTCCTCCAACAGTACAAGGTTACAGTTTGTTTCTGGCACCTTAATGAGCGCTTGATGAATAGAATTATTCTTTCAAAAATTAGGCAAACAATTCGAGGATTTGTAAAACCAATCTTCCCCCAGGTAAATTTCACACAGAAAACCTTTGGTGGTATCTCTGGCAGACTCATGGTGCTGACAGGGAGCTTCCTGGTGGCATGTATGCTATCTCCTTTCCAGAGTTTAGTACCATGTCTGGTATACAGGAGGTATTTAATGCTTGCTCACTTGGTGATTCTTTCCTGGTACCATCTGAAGAGTTAGGGAGGGTAACAGAGGAGCTACCTTCCTGGAGCCAAAGCCTAGAGGGCAGCTCTGTCCCCAAATGCCCTGGGGTCAGCACAGAAGCAAGGAGGACCCTGGGATTTGTGCTGCCCTAGTTCTGCCCACAGAAACAGGGGACAGAGAGGTACCTCCCCCAAACCAACTAATTTGAGTGTGTCTGGAATGCAATTCCCTTTAACCTTTTGAAGAGGGTTCTTTATTTTTAAGAGACATTTCTGATGCCACAGCAGTTCAGGAATAGAAGGTCAATCCTAGTGACCTGGTAAGAGTAAAAGGAACTTTCTCCACTCTCCTTTTGTATCTTGTTTCTATCCTTTCTTCCCCATTTACTCAGGATGACTATGTCTACCTCCCATTAAGCTCCTGTCACTACCCCTTCTGGACCAGATCACGCCCTGTGACACTTAACCCTTTCAGCTCTGTAATTCTCACTTCGGAGGCAGTGCCACCAACTTAATGGTGAGTGTGTATCCTTGCATGAACCACTATTTCTAGCCAGAAGGAACTGCATTGTATAGTCTACCTGGCCATCTTCTTGCCATCTACCCTGATGTCATCCATGCACATAACCTCATGTTCTGCTGTACCCTTTTTTTTTTTTAAACCCTTACTTTCCATCTTGGAGTCAATACTGTGTATTGGCTCCAAGACAGAAGAGTGGTAAGGACTAGGCAATGGGGGTCAAGTGACTTGCCCAGGGTCACGCAGCTGGGAAGTGTCTGAGGCCAAATTTGAACCTGAGACCTCTTGTCTCCAGACCTGGTGCTCTATCTACTGAGCCACCCAACTGTTCCTTCTTTAGTTTTGGAATAGTAATCAAACCAATACTGCCACTGCTATTAGAGGGGGCATGCCAATTTATTTCCTTATGGCTCCCATGATTCCTGTGACTTTTCAAAACAAAATACCTCTCCCTGGCTATGACTCCCCTCCATGTGTTATTTTTATATACTGAATTGTATCTTGTTTCTATCCTTTCTTCCCATTTATATAGGATGACTACGGCTACCTCACACTGCCCATTCTGAACCAGAGATCATGCCTTGTCATAGTTAACACTTTCAGCCCTGTAATTCCCACTTCAGAGGCTGTGTCAACTTTATGGCGTGTGTGGGAAGTGGCTCCTTGCAAGCAGGGACTTTTTGAATTTTGAATTTGCATCTCTAAAGCCTAGCACTATGTTTGGCACATTTCATAAAGTCATTCCTGAAAATACAGACCCATTTATGCGGAATAGGTTTTTGTTTGTTAGGGCTAAGTCTTTAAAAAGAGAATAGCACAAGCTGGAATGAGTGTAACCTCAAACAAATCTTGGGGTAACTAACTTCACGATGGCAGAACCAAATCGGGTGCTAACCTATGAAGATGAGAATTGGCTTCTTCCTTCATGACAATGAATAGCTTTATGACCGTGGGTAAGTCACTACACAATTCTATTCTAACCCTCAGTTTTCTCATCTATAAAATGGGGATAGTAATGGTATCTGTCTCACTGGACTTCCATTTCTATTTCGGAGTATCCTAGATTTAGATGCATTTCTGAAGTCACTTTGTACAGCCTCCCTCCACCTCCACCCATCCCTGACTTTGCATGTGAGTAAAGTGAGTCTCAAAAGGGTGGTGAAAGGTAAGGGTTTTTAAAAAGAAAGGGTGGTGAGCCTTGCCCAAGGATACATAGATAATAAAGAAAAAGTAAGTGAAAAGTTTGAACCTTTAGGATTTCCAAGAGAATGTAGAATGTGCCTCAAAAGTTATAGCATAATTTTAAGCTGTTTGAGCTTAGAACTAACCTTACACTAAAATGCTACTATGTCCTAACAGCTTAAAAATGCACTAAGAATTTTGGGACACTGACTATAGAATACTATAGAATACTTTATCAACTTTGAGGCCCATAGAAATAAAAATTTACATTATTGAGATGGATAGCATGGAACTGTGGAGAACAAGTCTTGGACACATACTGGATGGGTGACCCTGCAAATCATTTAGTCTCTCATTCTCTAAGAGACAGGGCAGGTACAGATCTACATTGCTAGAATGAGCCTCCTCAATCAGGACCTTTCTCTTAGGGTGGCTAAAGGGTTCAGTGGAAAGAGATCCAGGCCTGGAGTCAGGAGATCCTGGGTTCAAATCTGAACTCAGCCACTTCTCAACTGTGTAACACTTAGCCCAAATGCCTAGCCTTTGCTGTTCTTCTGTCTTGGAGCTGATATCTAGTATAGATTCTAAGACAAAAGATAAGGGTTAAAAAAAGAGGGTTCTTGCTTCCAAAGAAGCTAAATAACTGTATAATCTAAAAAACAAAATGCAATCCCCCCCCAAAACAAAACCCATTCTATTTCTCTGAAGCTCAAGTCTATCTAGGGTCTACTCCTTCTCTCTCTGGAGCACATAAAGAATTTTCCCTTAGATTCAAAGGCTTATTTAATGTGATTAGTAGTTAACACTTATCTAACATCATTTCTTCTGTTTCATATCAGCCTTTCAGCTCCCATTCCCTCTTGATGGAGAAAGTTCTGATAATAGACACTTTTGTGGGAACCTCAGAATTGAATTAAACACTATTCTTTCCTCCTTATTTTTGTCAATTACTATCATTTCTCTATCTACCCAACTATTAGACCAGTTACCTTTGACTCGCCTTGTAAGACAGTGGAGAGAAGGGATCTTTTAGCCAACAGTGAAAGTAAGGGTAATGGACAAAGGAAAGAAAAAAGGAAAGTATTTATTAAGTCCCTACTGTGTGCCAAGCACTGTACAAAGTGCTTGACAAATATTACTTCATTGGATCCTCACAAATAACCCTATGAGGTAGGTATTATGGTTGAGATAATTTTTGATAATAAATATAATAATAAAATGTAACAAATATTTTAAAGTTGATAAAACTGAAGCAAACAGAGGTTAAATAACTTGCCCAGGGTCACACAGATGATAAGTATCTGGGTCAAGATTTGAACTCAGGTCTTCTCAACTCCAGGCCCAGAGCTGTATCCTCTATGCTAATTTTCTACCCTATATTAAGGGTAAAAAAATACAATATGCATCCATAATAGCAAAGAGAATGAAGAAATGAAGGGATTATTGAGATAATTCAGCTCTCAATCAATTTTACATTAAGCTAAAAAATCCCCAACAACAATCTGGATAGAATTCAATAGTCCAAATTCACCAGAAAATTGCTAGGATTTTTTCACTTGCAAACCCAAGTATAAGTTGATCATTGTATTTGAAACAGATGGGCTCATGGATACCTTTCCTCTTCAGAGGACAACAAAGTGACATTCACAGGCATGTACACTACTTGTTTCTGCTGCTGTGGGGTTTGTTGACCATGGGCTTACTTACTAATAACTTGTCTAGATTTGTTTCAAATCCTACTCATCAGTATTGGTGTGTATGCTATATACTTTCTTTGTATAAACCCAGGATTACCAAAGGGAAATCATTTTACATCACACTCTGCATATATAAGGACCCTTAACCCAAAGCAAATTTGTTTTATTTCAGTTTTTTCTATTAGTTTTTAGTTTTAAATTAGTCCTGTATCAATTCATTCTGTGGAGTTGTTCTTATCTCTTTACACATAATACGACCTTGAAAATTTTCCCTTTCTGTGGAATGTATTTTTCTTCAGCTACTTAACAGAAGAAATTGAAGTTCCTAATTGGTTTGGAAAATTCCAGAAAGGAGGGGGGCATTTACACCTCCCATGTATTGTGGATTTTCCTGTAATAAAAGAGACAGGGGCTGACTTCAAAGCTCAGTTGTATTTATAATATTAAGTGTATCTAGCTTTGAAACACTCTGAGACTATGGCCATTATCAAGGAAATGCTTCCTGAATTAGGTAGGAGTCATTTTAGGTCATTCAGGAAGCAGATGGCACTTTAGGAGCCCTGGGATTGGAAGAACAGGTCTTAACTATGAAATGAATTAAAAGGCATTTGTGAGAGATGACTAAAAGGATTTGTCTTCTGAGTTTGGACATTTGTGGATAGCAAAAGTCATGACAAAAAAGGTATCTCTTGGCCAAACAAAAGGAGGATAAAACAGAATATAAATCTGATTAAGTTCACATACCTTAGGATAGACATTAAAATGCTAGGGATTATTATTATTAGGTTTATTTCCTAAGGTCACCAGGGGAAAAGGCAAAGAATCTATATGTTCTATAATATTTATAGCAGTTCTCTTTGTGGTGGCAAAGAATTGGAAGTTGAGGGGATGCCCATTAATTGGGGAATGGCTGAACAAGTTGTGGTGTATGATTGTGATGTAATAAACTGTTCCATAAGAAATGATGAGCAGATTAATTTTAGAAAAATATGCAAAAATCTACATGAACTTACAAAGAGTAAAATGAGCAGAACCAGGAGAACATTATATAAAGATACAGAAATATTGTTTGAAGAGTAACTTGTGTATGTTCACCTCCAGAGGAAGAACATAGAAATAAGCAAGATATTATATTTGTATATATATATACAAATATAAATACAAATATATATATATACACACACACACACATACACACACATATCTTTTTACCAAATGTTCAAAAATAGTTAAACATGCTTGGGATTGGTGCCAACACAGAAATTTTAAATTTTAAATATGTATAAATTTGAAATAAGGAATTTGTTTGGTCTCTTATCCCCTTTTTAGGGGTTCTAAAAAGGAAGGCATTTTTCTACTTTCTCTTACTTTCTTAAATGAAGGTCAGTCAGTCAATAAGTATTTATTAATCATCTACTATATGCCAGGCATTGTGCTAAGTCCTATGGATATAAAGGCAAAATATAGTTCATGACCTCAAGGACATTGCAATCCAATAGCAAACAACTGTTTTTAAACATATACTGGATGAAGAGGAAATAATTAACAGGGAAAGCACTAGGATGAAGAGGGATTGAGAAAGGTGCTTCATGTAGAAGGTGGGATTTTAGTTGTGAAATGAAGAAAGCTGGGAAAGGCAAGAGATAGATAAAGGGGATGGAGAGCATTCCAGGCATGGGGGACAGCCAGGGAAAATGCCCAGAGCTGAGATGGAGTGTCTTGTTTGTGGAATAGCCAAGTGGCCACTGTCATTAAAGCAAACTTCTTGAGGAGGAGCAAATCATAAGGTATAAGAAGAATGGAAAGGTATATGTATATGTGTGGGGATAGGTTATGAGGGGCCTCAAATACCAAGGTGAACATTTTTTGCTTGATCCTAGAGGTGATAGGGAATTAGTGGAATATAATGAATGGGTGTGGATGTGTGGTCAGACTCAAACTTTAGGAAATCATTTTGGAAGCTAAATGGAATTTTCAGAATAATTATTTTTAAAGGTGATAATAGTTCATGAGTTAAAGAATAATCTATAAATTGACTTAATTGTTTATAGAGATCAGCTTCTTATAATATGTAAAATAGTAATTATTTGGCAAATATGTTTCATGTCAAGTGGATACCAGAATCCAAGGGTTAAAGTTACCAAATCAACTCTTACACATACCTAAGACAACTGTGTTGAAGGAAACCATTTCTTTGTCTTTACCATCATTGTAAAAGGCCAGGTGCCACAGACCTACATCCAAATATTGTACAAATACAGCTTCATTCTGAACCAGTGTCTGGATGCTCCGGCGTTCCCGGGGAGACTCTACCACACTCCATTTCTCTTTGCCGTCCAGGCGTTCCATGAAGTCATACTGTTGGAAGAGAAGGAAATTGCATGTTAAATGGGAAGATTCACACAACCAATGCCTCTTCCTTCCCCCTTCTTTGACAATCAATCAAATACGTTTGATTATTGATCATACATCCAATACTGTGAAGCTACCAAAGAGATATGATATTGCTGATGATGCTAATACCTAGGAGTGAGGTGTTATTATTATCACCATTTTATAGATGAAGACACTGAAGCAAACAAGTTACTTTCTGAGGCTAAAAAGACATTTGTTTTCTAAATTAACTTGAGACTTCAACTAAAGAAACTAGAAGTGGAAAGGCCTTTTTTTTTTGTCTCAGATATCACTCCTATGAAGGAACCTGTGGAGAATGAAATTACTTGTATGTTACACTATGAGTGGGCTGATCAGCCAAAAACCATGGAAATGACTTTAGACTTAGAGGGTTCCTGGTCCTTGACCAATCAAGTCAGTTTGGGGAAAAAATCAAGACATTTTTTCTAAGGTCAATTGGAAATATATGTATTCCATCTGTTTCCTCAAAGTCTTTCCATTTGTAGATACAGTTAAAACAGTTTCAAATGACTAGAAAATTGTTTTTTTTTCTTCTGAAGCAAACATGATTCCTTCACTGCCATTTCACAATAGGATTATTAACAAGAAGTATATTTACTTCATATGACTCAACTCAGGGGATCCTTTAATCTTGTCCTTTTTCATATCTCTCCAGAATTCACCCCTCATGTTTTCTTTCTTTCAGTATATACCCATCTAGAACATGACACATTTCCAGAATGTTTTAGAATATCAGCAGACATTTTTCTTCAGATTCCAATTTATCCCAGGGGTGACTATGGAAAGCTCACAGTAGACTGAAGGCATAGCACTAACATTCACATATAGGTCTCAGGGAAGGTTGGGCCCTCAAGAGGGTTGAATGAGTCAACCCAGAGAGCTATCAGGTTTGCATTCCAGGATCGGAAACAGTCAGTTTGCTTGGTAACCATCTGGTTCAAGAGAGGCTACACACTCTAGAATTACTAAGTCTCAGACTGACCAGCTGGCTTGGCAGACTGGCTAACTTTAGAAGGAGGCCACATTCCAGTGATGCATGCTTTGCCAGATCTACTTCTTTATGCGATGAGATTGTGGATGGACAGTTCATTGTGGGAAATCAGTGACCTCTGGCTGTGCTGCTTCTTGATAAACTCAGGGTACAGGGCAAAGACAAGCCCTGGAAATTATACCGTACTTGGCTTAAGAAGGCTATTCCACTCTATCTTCATATTGTCTAATAACAAAAGCAACTTATGAACCACACAATTCCTTTTCCAAAGAGGACAGTGTACATTATGGTTGGCTTCATGGCTCCTTAGGGCAGTCTGCAATTCTCTTTGTTTCAATATACAGACTGAGTGGGGAAAAGTGCTATAACATGAAACAAGCAACCAAAAAAGTCCCCACCTTCTTTGCTTTGGTTCTTCTCTCTTTGAAAAATGACACATGCTAGCCTGTTATGTGAGGCCCATGCCTCTGAATCATCAGTCATCCACAAAAGTAGCATTAAATGCAACTTTTACAAGTATTCAAGAGGCAAAGAAACAAGCCACAGAAAATATTTGACTGATTCAATTATAAATTCCTCTTCCTCTTGGAAGAAACTATGGGGTTGTAATGAAGAAAATGTAGTGGTTTGGGGAATAAGCTGAAATATAGCAGAGAGGCATACACAATGTCATTTCCCCCCCCGGAAGGCAAGTTGTCAGTCTTCTTCAGTATACTGTATTCTTACATCAGGGATGCTCCCTGGAACCTACACAAACACATATCTGCCAAGGAGGGCAGGGTTAAAGACAGACTCATTACCCTTTGGGAAGATGTTGTTATTGGGTCCAAGACCCTTGGAAAAGGGGGGAAATAACTTTATTGTTCCTTGGAACGTCTGTTCACTAAGGGTTGACATAGAAAAGGAAAGCAATAAAAGCTGACATTTCTCTCTAACGGCATGCTGTTCTCCTCTCCTGGTGCTGGCAGCCTCCTCTGCCTCCTCTATGTCTGATGTAGCTTCTACCTCAGATGGCAGGGCAAACTCAGCAGTTGGTAGGATTGAAGGGAAACAGCATGCACGAGTGAGGGTTGCTTGAAGCCACATTAGCCACAGGGTCTCTGGTCTCATCCAGTGATCGTGGGAGTGACTTAGCAAGAGCAGGTCACTCAAAGGAGCCTGTACATATCTTTCTGCTTCTAGCAATGCCCGTGGCAAAGTGCACCAGGAATTCTCCTCATTAAAGCTAAGCACAATTTCTTTTCTCTCTTTCAAAGGGAGGAAGTACTAGTCCAAGTTATAGGAAAGACAACCTCTTCAGTACCACGGCCAGCTCCCCAGCAGGCCGGCTCTGCCCTTCCATCACTGTGGCCTCCTATGACAGTTGCAAGATTGCACATCCTGTCCAGTCTTCAATCTCCATATTTCCCTGCAAGATGCCAATTGGGCACAGCTGCAAAGCATTGTTCCAGACATTCACCCTCCAGGTTCAAGAGGGAGATCATAAACTTATGTCAAGGAATTCACCTTTATATTTCTTAGTCTTAACAATTCACTTGTCACTCATTGTGCCAGTCCCATGGAGGAACACAAAACAGACTAAAGGAAGAGAGAAATAGAAACCAAAGCCTTTTCAAAAAAGACTGGTTTGTACTCCAACATTTGCACCATTTCCCCTCTCTTTGGGTGTGACTACACTGGTAGAATTCTTTTCTGTATTCTTTCATTATGCCCCCTTTTGTAGGAGCAAAGAGCAATATCCTCAGCCTTGCAGAGAACACCTGCCAATTTACCTGTGTGGTTGGCCTGATTTAGCTCTAAATTCCATTGAAAATGCCACTTTCTAGAAAGGAGACAAAAAAGCCACTAGGCACATGCTCAAAATGAGAGCAGCTCAAAACATCTTGATGCTTGGCTACATTTCCTTTCCATTTAATAATGTGCTTTTGTGTTGGGTTTGCAGACAAGGTCGTGAAAGTGGGACAAATGAACACAGGAATGCATATACCAGCACTTCCAGAGGCCTTCACCTATAACCATCTGGTACTATTCAGTCCTTGCCTGGATAAGTCAATCCTAAGAGATAAAGCTTTGCCCTCAATTTTAAGCAGTAACCAAAGAAAGGAGCAGCTTTAAGTTGGAGCACAACAGCAACATGACAGAATCACCATGCCTCAGATTCAGGAAAGCAACTCAAACGTCATGAAGCGTGTACTATGCTTAACAGTAGGGATTTCTCTTATTCACAATTTCAGTCCTCTCCACAAGGTCACTAGGTAATTGTCCATCTGATTAAACCCTGAGAAATGCTAGAAGAGATTTCTCTGAAGACCAGATGAGTCACCTGACTATCACACACCCGGTCTGGGTCAGTGAAGCTAATAACAGTCTCAAGGCCATCCCAAAATGTAGATCTGTTCTACCGCAAGGCCAGCTAAATCAATATTTCACCTCTTGTTGCCTTGCCTATGTGATTCTTTATTTACTGCACGTTCTCATCTAATTGTCTTTATCCAATGGTTTATCAAAAATGTCACATCTGGCTCCATGCCATCCCAGAATCAATAGGAGTGTCTCGTGTGGGCTAGATGTAAAAATAAATCAAATGCATCCCTGAGAATAGGGGAACAAACCGTGAAGACTTCCAGCTACAAAATGAATGCCTGGGTGCATAAAAGAACAGAACCATTGTGGGTAGTGATTCTGTTCTCAGAGTGTGACCTGTACTTTCCCCCTGCATTTGTAAAGTTTGAATAGTTTCTCAAGTTCTGTCTCTGTCTTTGTTTATATGCTCTGGCTTCCTCTGCATGACTACTTTAGGAACTTTGTACCTTTCTAAACCTTAATGGGTTGAAGTCCCAGCACAGATTCACTTATAGAAATACCAATGACTCATATAGCTTGGTATAGTTTAGTCAAGAAAACAGCAATCACCATTCTATACTGTCCTTATCCACACAGAACACTCCCATATTTCCTGTTTGCTCCTGCTATCACTTAAGATTCAGAGGAAATGGTTATTTGCTTTCTTGAGTTCAAATTTTTGGTTCAAATTTCTTGGTTCAATTTCTTGGTTCAAATTTTCTCCTTAAGAGATTTTGTGGCACAGTGAAAAGCTGGATTTGGAATCATTGGTTGTAGAATTAGAGGCCATTAGAATCCAGCCTCCCCATTTTATTGTCAGAGAAACTTGAGTCCCTAGGAGGTTAAGCAACTTGCCTAAGACCATACAGGTAGCATAGATCAAAGGAAATGGAACACTCTGCTGTTTACTAACAACATGACCTTGTTTAACTTTTCAACCCTCATTTTCTTCCTTTGCAAAATGAAGGGGTTGAATGGGAAAAACTCATTATTAGCTTTAAATCTAGTATTATTTGCTCCCCTTCTTGATAGCTTTTGAGATGGGTCTTTCAAAAGAAAACACCAGAAGATGCCATTATGCTTACTCCAGATCTTTTTGTTTGATAACTAGATGCATTTGTACTGACTGCCATGGGGTACCTTTAGACAGTAACAAAAAATACAAAATGCCTTCTGAGGGATGTCTGCTTTTTGTGGCCCTTTATATCTATTTCCTCAGAAATCAGGCTTTTATATATAATATTTAAATTATGAGGCTGTGAGTAGCTTAATAACTTTATTAAATCAAAAGTAGTAGTAGTAATAAAGAGAGGAAAAAGGAGGGGAGAGGTAGAGGGGTACTTAACCTTTCTAATAAGTGGCCACATTATGGGGGCTCCTTCCTACACTCTGCCATGCGTTCAATCTGCTCCTCCACAAGCACACCAAAGATCCAGACTTGCTCCTGGTCTGAACTCAGTAAGCTTTTTTATCCATCGACTATCTCTTACACATCTCAAGAACCAATCATAGTTTCTTAATTTGTCCCCCACCCAGGGAGGCAGTGCCTATGGAATCATTGTTTCCTGTCTCATTAATTTGTTGGTTCTTTAACTTCCTTTTTCTGAGGTTCATCTACACCTGAATTTACTCAGTGATATTTGATCTCCAGGTCACTGAGAGATAACATAAAAAAGAGAGATTCACTTTTGACAATTCCCCCTGTGATTCTACTGGGAGACAAGCATGGTAAAATCTCCTCACTTGAGGTTTCTGGGAGATTAACATGCCAAGTTTCCCTAAAGAATCATTCCACATATCCACATAGAAAGATTCTCTTACTAGAGGGGTATAAAATAGTGTACTTTACCTAGAGGAAATTACAACAATTTGGGGATAAGAGGGAAAGAAAAGAAAAAGGAGAAAGAAAACAAAAATGACTGATAGATGCATTGACAAAAAGCCAATTGGGGTAGAGAATAAATGATATGTTCAATCTCCTTCAGTTCAGTTCATTATATGCCAAAGTTCACTCTGGATTTTTTGATATAGTGTGTAGTTTTTGTAGGCATCCTTATGGCACCTTCTCCAAAAGATACACTTTCCTGATTCAAGTGTTGGTGATTTTCTTTTCCTAAAATTGTTTTAAAAGGCCTTAAACCTTGAATTTTAGGACAATTATATATAGAGAGTTCATAAAATCCCAGTCTAATCTATGTTAAGTCCCAGAGTGTTGAAAAAGACTTGAGATTGTGTTTGTAAAACTATCCTCCTTAAAAAAATGAGATTAAATATCTCATTAGTGAATTCTGCGAATTAGTATTTGATGTGATATACAAACTGACAGCAAAATAAACACATGTATTCCCTTCCCATTTATCTTGCAGGGCACCACCCCATGGTGCTAAGCACCAAACTGAAGTGCAAGGAAGTTGGGAAGGGAAAGGGAGGGAGAGAGAAATAGTTTCTGACTTGCTGATAATTACTAAAATCAGACTCCAGGAAGGCAAAGACAGCAGCAATAGCCACCCAGTACTAAGGTATGAGAGATGCTCAAGAATAAAATGAGCATTCAGGTTGCTGGGTAATTCAAATTATTTCCACTTAGTCCCACTTAGAATTGAAAACATAAGCAGATTTACTTACTCAGGCAAGGCAGGGAGAGAGGGAGGGAGAAGATAAGAGAGAAAGAAAGAAAGGAAAGAAAAAGAGAGAGATTCCATGCTTAAAAAAAAAGCAAACAAACAATTTCAGGGAAAATTCACTGATGGGCATGGATAAAAAATGTCCACTCAATTCTCTGTATCTTTCTTTTACATACATTTATCATGCCATGTTTTTCACTTATTCATTATAAACATGACAAAATTCGTGGTCCCTTAACATTTTCCTTTTTATTTTTAAAAGCCTGCTTTTGTTGTTATTTTTACAGATTGAACTATTCTGCAACACAACCTAGAAACACATTTTGGCTTAAAAGATGAAGAAATGATGTTTTTTCTTCCTATTTCAGCAACCCTCCCTGTTTTGAGATGCATGCCCACTAAAAAGACTACGAGGTTACCTCTGGAAGGTATAGGACTCACAGGTACATCAGCTTGAGTGACTAAACTAGGCATTTTTTAATATTTGCTAAACAGTAATCCTGAGGTGAGGTCCCAGCAGGGTTCCCAGACGGTAACTGCATCTTGTTGTCTCCGGTTAATCATGTACCTAATTTGCTGATTATTGACTTGTTCTCACAAAGGATTTTACTCAGCTTGACATATCAGTAGTGATCAGTGATAAACTGTCAAGTGAACTCACTCATTGTTTTAACCACCCAAGTTCTTAACTTACAGTTACATTACAGCTCATGGGCTTTATAGTAGTCAAGTTATATGGTTCCCCCTGATATGATCTGTTCTATGATTCTAAGATGTAAAAAAAGGGTTTAAAAAAGAAAAAAAGAAGCATAATGCATTGCACTATACCTATTCAGGAATGAATGAATTGGTTGGATAGTCAGTACTTAACACTACAATGAAACTAGATTTGGAGGCTGGGAGCATGAATTTGAATCCTCAGTCTGTAACTTACAACCTATATGACCTTGGGCAAGTCACTTAACCTCTTTTGTCCTCAGTTTCCTCATCTGAAAAATAAAGGAATTAGACTTCTGAAGTTCTTTCTGGCTTCATCTAGAGATGAAGAAAGGAAAGAAGGAGAAAGACATGCTCCATTTTCAAATAAAGCCTTGAATTGGAAAGAGACAAACCAGGAAGAGCAAAAGCTAACATCAATAATGGTAGTCTATCCTTAAAAAAAATGATTCTAAGATCCTATCTATTACTCAATTACTAGACTAATGTCTCCCCCATGACCTGATTTAACCCCAGCTGGAAATGAATTTTCTTTTCTAGACCTTTTTTTTAATCTCTCATGCTCTCATATACTTTACCTTCTGCATAGTTATATATGTTATATATATATTATATATTATATATATATATAGATAGATAGATAGATAGATAGATAATAGATAGTTGGAGTGTAATGTTCATATAAAATCTCAGCTAATAGAGTAAAAACTCCATGAAGGTAGGATTCATATTTTAATTATCTTACCAGGTATTCTGTATTCAGCATTTTAAACCTAATAAATAATTGGTGGTTTAATGAATAATTAGTTCTTATCAGATGTCTTAAAAAGGCTCATTTTTTGATAGTGATGATTTTTATCTAAATGTAATTGAAAGAATACTGTATCATTTTACCTTATCTTCTAAGTTCCTGGCTATATAAAATACCTGATAAGGATAGCCAGTACTCTGAAGGCCTTCATAAGATTCACATTAATGAAAATACCTTTCCTTAATTTTGGGGTTTATACTAAATACTATTAGAGTAGGGAGGTACATCAGAGGTTTTCTTGTCCAGATTCCTGTTGTCACAGAGAAGAAAAATGAGGCTTAGAAAGGGAGTAATGCCCAAGATTATAAAGTGAGGCAGAGAGAGAATCACAATTATAACTCAAGTTTTCATATTCACTTTCATAGGTATGTGTCCAGTATGTGCCAAATGTGACCCCATACATAATGTTCTAGTAATTTCTGATAGTGGGGAAGGAGCCCAGGATTGGGGCTTGTTGGGAGTAGGAGCAGCTTTTCTAATTTCTGGGTACTTCCAGTTGCTATAGCTTTGAGCTATCAATGTCCCGCTTTCTTTTTTCACTTCCCACTCAATCTCCTTCATCTGCTTCTATGAGACTGGTGTTCAAGGAAGAAAGAGATGAATATAGTGATTTTGTTTTCCAGCTCTTCAAGGTCCCACTATTCCCTTCTTCTGGACTCTCTCCATTGGCTTATCTAATCTGCTCCTAGGGAGCTTCTTTTTGGCAGAACCTAATTCCTACCAGGGTCTGTGGGCTTTTTGTCTTCCTCCTTCCCACCTTGGGAACCTGTTTTGGTGTCACGACTGCAACTGGCTTCAGTTGGATTTCAACTTGATTTTTCCCTCCTGTGACATCTCCCATCACTTTGATTTTTGTGTTTCAGGCATTAGTATATAACTTTGGTTGGTTCAGCCAGGAAAGAAAAACAGCTAAAATTTTAAACAAATATCACTCTGACCACTGGTTTTTATTGCCTTATCTTCATAGTATAGTGCAGCATTGAGGGAGTAAGGCCAAGTGAGAAAGATTATATAATAATTATATATATGCATATAATAACAATAAACACAATAAATTTATTTAGTAAATTTAATAAATATTTAATAAATTTAAAAATAAAATATTAAAATAAATTAGTTGTTAATTTAAAAAAATGTGTGGGTTACAGTTTCTTTAGTTTGAACAGAAATAATGACCTTTGTAAATGGAATATTCAGTAAATGCTTGTCTTAAAATTAAACAAAAAGTCCTGAATATTCCAGGTAAATAGATCCTAATGACATGCAAGACCTAGGTTCTTGGCATTTGTTATTTCTACTATTCATATTTCTTTATGCCAGATTTGAAATTTGGGCAATATAAGGTAAGAAAAGAAATCATTCGCTACTGAGAATCCTTGATTAATGATATTTAATAAATAGTTTAGGCAAACCAGTTCATATAATCTAGGCATGAGAAGTACTCTCTCTCTCTTTTTCTCTCTCTCTCTCTGTTAATTTAAGTGAGTCACCTTGGATAGAATGCCAGTCCCCAAAGTGTTTACACACTCTGACAGAATATGCCAATCACAAAGAGAAATCCTATAATGACTGCAGACATGAGTGACTTACCTATCCCTGCAAAGGACTTTCTATTGTAGGACATGATTCTCCTACCACACAGGGTTGTTAGGAGGATCAAATGAGAGAATCATTGTAAGGCTCTTAGCATGGTGTCTGACACATAGTAAGTGCTATTTAAATGTTGTTGTCATTATTAGTTTTAGTAGTAGGACAACAAATGAATGTTGGAGGTCTTTTATTTATTTTCTTATTTATTGTTTTATTCATTCATTCACTTGTGGTCATTTGTTCATTTATTTATTTTTACAAAACTATCCATTATGCTGCACCTTAAATTTTTTTGATTCTCACAGTCCAATGTTTTGTTGATTTCAATCAATCAATAATCAGTTTATTAATTAGTATGCCTTTGTGAAGCATCCACAATATACCTGTCACCCTGCTCAAGCCCATAATATCAGGTAGTCATTGTAGGTACTCTATTTCAAATTGCAGTCAAACCGAGATACAAACTAATGGTAGCAATCCCTGAACAAATATTTCTTGAGTATATTTTTATGTAGAAGGGGTGTGTGGAAGGCACAGTTTGTATTCAGCTTCAATATATATGCAGTTATTTTCACTTAAAAAATATTTGAGACTGTTCCTAGAAGAGAGCTACAAGAATGATCCATGGAACAATGATCCCAAGACATCTTTTATTTCTCTTATTTATATTCTCCTCTGATGGAATGTTGGCTCTTTGAGGGCAAGAACTTGTTCATTTTTTGGTCTCTGTTTCCCCAGCACAAAGCACAGTGCTTATTGGTATGTAATAAATGCTTGTGGATTGACTGATTGCTTGACTGGGTAGCAAGAAAATGAAAAAAAAAAAAGGACAGTTACTGAATCTAAACACTAAGGGTCAGGACTGTTCAGAAAAAAACTGAAAAAAGTCTCAATTCCACACACTCTAAGTATGCCAGAGTTCCAACAGGTTACCTTCTCCTCTGCATGCATGCAGGCTGGAAACAATCACCTACTATTTACTAAGTGCCAGGCACATACAGGCAGCTAGGTGGCGCAGTGGACAGAGCACTGGGCTTAGTATCAGGTAGAGTCCTCTCTGTGAGTTCAAATCCACCCCAAGGCACATACTAGCTATATGTGACCTTGGGCAAGTCACTTAACCCTGTTTGCCTCAGTTCCTCATTTGTAAAATGAGCTCAAGAAGGAAATGGCAAACTGCTCCATTATTTGTGCTTAGAAAACCTCAAAGTGGAATCACGGAGAGTCAGACATGACTGAAACAACTCAACAACCACAACATGTGCCTGGCACTGTACTATGTGCTTCATGAATATCATCTCATTTACTCTACAAAACAACATTGGGAGGGAGGTGCTATTACCCCTCCCCCCCCCAAGGTAAAAACATTTGAGGAAACCAAGACAGATAACAGTTAATTGGCTTGCTAAGAGTCACACAGTTAGTAGATATCTGAGGCAGGATTTAAATTCAGGTCTTCTTGACCACAGCCCCTGTATTCTATCCCCTGGGCTACTAAGTATCAGCTTTTCAGCACCCCGTAGTAGTCAAGATTCTTCAAAAAAGCCCCCCAAAAGGTGGCATAGGAAGGGATTGCCAAGGGAGCATTCTAAAGCTATAGTAATCTGGGGGAAGAAATGGTTTCTTTACCCAAACTCTTTTTATCTACTAGGTTGGAAGGAATGAAAGACTCCAGGCCCAATGCTGGCCTTTCTTTAGCCTTCCACAAGGCCCCAAAGGCATATTTACACCTCCCTTAATGGTATAAAAAGATTGTTTCACTAGTGAAAACTCTCCAGTGTGTTGCTGTGAAATATTTGGAACCAAAAAGTTCAAGAAACTTTTCCTAAATTGAATGGCTTTACAGAGGGCCTTTTTTTTTTTTCCGCCCCCAAAACCAAATCCAAAATTCAAAAAATTCCCACACCATTTATTTAAAGCTTTAAAGTTTACAAAATGCTTTCCTCACAATAATCCCATGAGGTACCCATGCCTAGGGGATGTCTCACAGATGTGCTTTCCCTCTTAGCGCCTCTCTCCATAGGGCAGATGAGATGGTATGGAATGAGTTACTCATTGATTCCATCTTATTTATCTCTGCCTACAGCAAATGCTCTTCAAAGTAATATAAAATCTATGTATTCCCATCTGTTCGAAAATAAAATGTAGTCTTTGCATTGATCATCCCAGCCTCTAAAGCTCTGAATTCCTTTTACATGGTTTACTAAATGTACACTTTGAAATCTTCTTTTGACATGATCATGATGGGCTGATGAGATGGATTTCCCCCTCTCTAAATGTATGTGTCTTCTAAATCCCCTTTATTCTGTGTCCACTGGCTCTATGAGTTATCATGGAAAGGATAAGGAAAAGTGTTTTTTCTTAGATTCAGTACATTTATTCTTGCAAGCACAGTCCAGTAGGTGCTAATGCGCCTCTGAGATACAGCCACCAGAAGATTTCCCTCCTCCTTCCTCATCAAGGAATTAAAAGAAGGATGAAAGAGATACACCAACCCATCCTACTAGCTTCTTCCTGAATATGCAGGATGAAGCCCATCTCTAATAGAAATGATCTCAAAAACAATAAAAGAATTAGGGGAAGCAAATAAGAGAGAAGCACCCAGAAATGCAAGTGCTAAATTTTGCTTGATGTCATCCTGACATTTTAATCTGCAACAGAATATCTGTGACATTTGAAAGACTTAACCTGATAGCCCAAGGGATAACCCACAGGCCTAGAAGAGCTGACTTTATTAACAAGGATGTTAACTTTTTTTTTATCCCTATCAAGCATTTTCATACCTGGGCATGAGAAGGTGGAAGTCCTCTTCTTATATACACACCAAAAAGAGCATCCTTCCCAAGGGAAATGTTGAACTTTAAGAACTGAGGCTGACTGATGTGAATCTGAGATCTCCAGAACACCCCTGGAGGTACTTCCTGGGTGACCCGTCGTCCTACTTCAGCTTCCCCGCTATCTATGCTGCTGTTTTTTGAAGCCCAGGGCCCTGGAAAACAAGAAGAGGCAACAAATGGACGACATTTTAAATATGTAAATTGAGTATGAATTTCTGTTTAATTATATGCCAAAAGTTTTTTTTTATTATTCAAGATTAAACTCACAAAAACTTTCTTCTTTAAATCAAAGCTTAAAATGTTTAGGTTTTTTAAAATAACAAAGCTATAAACTCATACCCTTGGGCATCTAGCATCTTGGCACATTGCTTTTTTTTTAAATTCTGTGATTGCTCTTTTCTGATCAAATATAATAAGAGCAGAGAGTCAGATAAGTACATGTAAAGCTGCTCATGTACCTTCCAGCCACCCTGAATGTGATTGGGATATAAAAATTACCAGCAGAGAAGGGGTAATATTAATGTGGCATTGAATTTAATTCTTCTAGACTTTAATTATTCCTTTTGCATACCAAAACCAAGCCCAATATACTCTTTGACATTTTGCTAAATAAAATAACAACTCCACCAAACTAAAATAGGTGCAAAAAGGAAATACCTCAATGGAAAACATAATGCTTTTATCACAAGGCTAATCTCCTTATTTCATTGATCTTTGAGAGTTCTGAGAACTGGAAGAATTAACAACTCCATCATGGGGGCAGTTGAGTATCTCAACGGATTGAGAGCCAGGCCCAGAGATGGGAGGTCCTAGGTTCAAATGTGACCTCAGACACTTCCCAGCTTCGTGACCCTGGGCAAGTCACTTAATCCCCATTGCCTAGCCCTTACCACTCTTCTGTCTTGGAACCAATACATAGTATTGATTCTAAGATGGAAGGTAAGGGTTTAAAACAAACAAAAAAAACCCAACTTCATCATTTGTGCTGATGTTCTCACCTTGCACACAGTAGGTGTTATATAAATGTTAGTTGTCATCTTCACCATCATTATAACACCAAAGGTTGGTATGGAAAATGCTATAACACCAACTAGCCACCAACACTCAAAAATTTAATCTTATAAATGGTTCCTTCCACATAATCTCCATTCCTTTCCAGAATGCTACTGAAAATAGTTTCAGAAACAGATAATACTAGAGAGGATTCCTTAGTATCAGTGAATAGTCACTTCCTCCCTCCTTCCCTCCAAATTCACATTCCCATATGGTCTCAGTGACTGACATCTTTTGGAAACTGAACTTTTGAGGAACAGTGGAAACATGTAGATAATTCCCTTTCTCAATACCAAGATAAAAGTAGTTACCTAAAAATTCATATGTGATGCCTTATGTTAGGGGGATTGGTCTTGGAGAAAACATCAATAAGCAACCTCTTCTATTAATTTTACTAGGGAACATGTAAAACATTCTGAAAAGATGAGTGCCATTTAAGAGAGATTTTGCTTTAAAAAAAATCTAAGTCATTTGTAGATTATCTTTGGAACTGATAACCTGGATATATTTATGGCAAGGAAAAATACTTTAGTAGGGTCAAGCTTAGTAAGGACTATGTCCTTCACATTCTGCAATAATTGGATTCCTATTAAAGAATTATGGCCAGTTGGGTCAACACTCACTCATAAATCCATCAGCCTAGATTCAGGACTTCCATTCATTTGGGTACCAATCTAGTTCAGGCTATTATTACCTCTTGCCTACATAATTGCAATCTACCTAATTGGTCTCCCTACTTCTAATTTCTCTCCCCTCGCCCATTCATCTTCCACACAACTGGCAAAATAATTTTCTTAAAAAACAAAACATGCCACTTCTCTGATCAAAAACCCTCAGTGGCTCCCTGTTGCTTCTAGGATTAAGTGCCAACTCCTGAGCTTGACAGTTAAAAGTCTTGCACAGCCTTGCATCAGCCTAACTTTCCAGACTCATGTCATTTACTCCCCTTTGTGAATACTGTGTTCCCAGTTAAATTTCTCAACTGGTTGTTTTCTGGTTGCGATATTCCAACTTCCATTTTTATGTCTTGCCTGGATTGCATTTCTGCCTCTTAGATTCATATGCTATTGCTATTATTATTATTATAATGAATAATAAAAATTATTATTATCATATTATATTATATATAATATTATTATTACATTATATATTGTATATTAAAATATATTATTATAATGAAGAAGAAGAATAATAGCTAGCACTTATATAGAGATTTAAAGTTTATAAAGCACTTTATAAATATTGTCTCGTTTCCCTCCACAGCAAAGCTGGGAGAGGAATATTATTATTGCCTCCATTTTACAGGTAGAGAAATTGAGGCATAGAGTTGCTGAATGACTTGCCCAGGGGTCATAAACTAGTAAGTGTTTGAGGCTGGATTTGAATTCTTTTTTCCTGACTCAAGGTTCAGTACTCATATCAAGGACGACACAAAGCTACCTCCTCTTTTCTGCAAGATCTTGGACATTGAGCCTGAAGGGACTTTTGAGGTGAACACTCTTATTTTACAGAGGAGAATTCTTGTTTTTTTCAAAGGTCAGCTCAGGTGCAATCTTCAATGGCCAATCTTTTCTAATCCCCGTGGTAGCTAGTTTCCTTATTTGTTAACATATCCTAGCCCCAAGTAGACTAGAAGCTTCTTGAATGCAGGGATTGTCTTTAATTTTGGTTCTTTAAATCATCAGAGACAAGACCACAAAGGGCACGTGATAAATATCTATTGAATGAATTAGAAACAAAATCTTCAAAGGGAAGGAAAACATTCAGTTAAAACACGTGTTTGTTAAGCCAGGGTCCACAGCAGATTTCAGGGAATTTATGAACCTGGAAAGGAAGAGATTACATCTCTTTTCACTAACTTCTAAGTGAAATTGAGCATTTCCTTCAATTATGAATGTAGGAAACAGAGATTATTTGGAGAAGGGGTTTTAGACAGCAGACTGATTAAGAACCTCTGGATTAACAGGTTATCCTTATGTCTAAAGAAGGCTATGAATGACGTGATTACTTTCTTCAAGTATGCAAAGGGAACTTAGAAGGAAACTGATTATTTTTTTCTTTCATAGTCCAAGAGGCCCAAATAAGGACAGAAGGAATTAAAATCAAGAATGTGTCTGAAGTGAGACTTGAGCTTAGTAAAGTGTCTATCCCCCATAACATACTGTCTCTTCATGCGAGGAAAAAATAATGAAAATTATACTTGTTCTGTTTGACCTTTTATATTCCTAGAGAACATAAGCCCTTTGAGAGGAGAGCCCTTTTTGTCTTGGTATCTTCAGTGCCTAGTATTGTGCCTGGTACATAGTACACACTTCATGAACACATCAATTGAAAAGTGTTTCCTCTTCACATTTCATAAAATAGCCTTTTCCCTAATTTCTGATGAATTTTTAGGGGTTTCTAGGTCAATGCCAGGATGTATTTCTTTAAAAGAGAGAGAAGTAAGAAAATGAGATCAACAAACAAGTCAAGCTACATGAGATGTGCAGGATTATAATAATGTCAAGCCAAATGCTAGTGCTATGGTCTGTAAGAGAAAGAGCCAACCTCCCTATGATGAATCAGATGAATTCCCAGTGTCAACATATTGCTAATTTTTTAGACAGTCATGTTATTCCATCCTGTTTTAATTTACTCAAACTTTGGAAAAAGTAATCCCAAGAATTAATCTGCTCCTAATAGGGCATAAATCTTTACCTTTTCAAAAACTATATCTGCTTTACAGTCTCCCAGATTTTTCCCCTGATCAGGCCCTTTTCTACCCAATAAAACTATTTCTTAGTTTCTCTGGGACATTTTATATGTATATATATATATATATACATACATATATATAAAATAAGTGTATGTAGAAAGTGTATATATATACATATATAAATTATATATATGTGTATACTCACACACACTCATACACAGAGAGAGAGAGAGAGAGAGAGAGAGAGAGAGAGAGAGAGAGAGAGAGAGAGAGAGAGAGAGAGAGAGAGAGAGAGAGAGAGAGAGAGAGAGATGGGTATGTATGAGTGCTCACTAAAATCTAGAAAGAAAGTTATAATCTTGACATTAATCTAGAAATATCTGCATGGTCCTGGACAGGGCACTAAAATTCAGTTCCCAAAGCAACTTGAAGCCTATAACCTATTGGCTACAAAGTAAGCAATGATTTACTCAATCAATCAACATTTATTAAGTATCTACTATGTGTCATGCACTGTGCTAAGTGCTAGGGATACAAAAAGAAATAAAAGCTAGTTCCTGCTCTCATGGAGCTTATAATTTAAAGACTTAATATTGCCATAATCTTATATTTTTCTCTTGTAGCTCTACTTGTTATTGGTGCAGGGAATTCCTCTAGAGAAAAGTTCTTCTACCAATATATAGAGTAATTGTTCTCTAAATTAGAATCTTAGATTTGCTTGGAACATTGGAACAATAATAGTAATAATAAATGATGGCATATTTATATAGTATTTACTATAAACCAGGCACTGGGCCAAGTGCTTTACAACTATTATTTCACTTAATCCTCATAACAACTTTGTAAATGAAGTGCTATTATTATCCTCATTTTACAGATAAGGAAACTGAGGCAAACATGGGTTAAGTGAATTGCACAGGGTCATACAAACTTTATGTATCAGGGGATAGAATTTGAATCCAGAGCTTTTTGATTTTGCAGCCTGCATCCTATTTACAGTACATTATCACCTCTTTAATAACATTAATAATAGCAAAAGCAATAAGAAAAAAGTATAATTTACAGAGCAATTAAAGTTTTCAAAGCACTATATATATATATATGCATATATATATATATTATCAGGTTAATCCTCATGACAAATTTGAGATACTACAGGAATGAAACTCATTTTATCAGATGAATAAGCTGATGTTCAGAATTTTTAAAGTAACTGAGGCAGAATTTGGTCTTTCTGAAGCCAAGTTCAAAACTGTCATCTACTGTTAGGCTCCTCTCTATGACAGCATTTCCTAGGTTACTGAGTCACCCTGTGTTTAAGTTTCCTTAGTTATAATCAATCGATTAATCAAAAGGGATTTATTAAATATCCATGATGTACCAGGCACTGTCCCAATGAAGCAAGGGAGATACAAAACATACACAGAGAGGTAAAAGCAGTCCTGGTCATCAAGGACCTCCCCATTCCAATGGAGGAAACCATTATGTAGGTAACTATGTACATGTAAGAAATATACAGAGTAACTGGTAACTAGTGGGACTTGGAAAAGGTCTCCTGCAGATGGTGGGACTTAAGTCAAGACCTGAAGAAAGTCAAGGAAATCAATAGGTGGCGGTTAAAAGGGTAGAGCATTCTAGACAGAAGGGATAGCCAGAATATAAGTATGGAGACAGCAAATGGAACATGGGAAGAATAATCATCATAATGATAATAATAGCCCTTTTACATTTTACAAATATTATCTCATATTATCCTCTGGGATAAAAGTCTGCATGGTGGGTGCTATTGTTATCCTCATTTTACAGTTGAGGAAACTGAGTACAGAGAAATTAAATGCCTTCCCTAGGGGCACCCAACTAATAAGTATCTGAGGTTAGACTTGAACTCAAGTCTTCCTGACTCCAGGCCTGGTGCTTTATCTATTGTACAACATAGCAGCAAGTAGGCCTATATAGGGTGCATCATGAAAAATGATGAAGCCATGCCATTATAGGAATTGTAGACATTTAACCTGAAGATGAGAAAGCTAAGGGTCTAGAGGTATGATGATTGTCTTCAAGGCCTTTTCCTACAGAAGAGGGATTATAATTATTGTTTTGACCCAAAAGCGCTGAATTAGAAGAAAGAGGCTAAAGCTGCAGAGGCAAATGTGACTTTGTGGTAAAGAATAGTTTCCTAATAATTAGAGCTGTCCTAAGGTGGAACAGGCTACCTCTGTGGTCCTACTTAAGGTGGAATTAAGGATTTCTTCTTAATTTTTCTCTCCTTTTAAAAAAAAACAACACCATTTTTCTGTCTTAGAAAGGCAAGCAAGGGCTAGGCAAATTGGGTTAAGTGACTTGCCCAGGGTCACTCTGCTAGGAAGTGTTTGAGATCAGATCCTCCTGACTCCAGGTCTGATGCTCTCTCCACTGTGGCATCTAGATGTCCCCTTAATAGAGACCTTCAAGCAAAGGCTAGGGAATCACTTTTGCATGTTGGAACGCCTGTCCCTTACTTGAATTCCATTTCTATACTGCCAATTACTGGACATAGAAAACTAGATGACCCAGAAACCTTCAATTCAATATGTCCAAAACAGAACTAATTGTCTTTCCCCCAAAGCCACCTTTCTTCCAAATTTCCCTGTTTCTTTTGAAGGCACCACCATTCTTCTAATCTCCGTGATCGCTAAAGTCAGAGTCATCCATGATATCTCATTCTCTCTTCCCTCAAATCTTGTCATTTGTACCTCTGCAAAATCTTACATCCAACCCCTTCTCTTGACGCACAAAGCTAGAACCTAAGCGTTCAGGTCCTCATTACCTTTTGCTCACACAACTGTAAGAGGCTCCTAATTAATCTCCCCGCATTAATTCTATATTCCTCACAGATGATAGAGTTATTTTCCTTATGTTCAGCGGCTATGGCATTGTCTCCCTCAGTAAATAATTAAACTCACTAAATAGGTAGCCACCTATTGTTGCAAAGATCAAATATAAACTACTCTGGCTTTTAAAGTCCTTCACTTACCTCTGTAGCTTCACTGTATGTTTCTCCCCTTGATGACCCTCTCTCTGTCCCTTACACATGGTATTCATTCTCTTGGCTCTAAGCCTTTGCTCATACTTGGAACACAGTACCTCCCCACTTCTGCCTCGTAACAGCCTTCATTGCCTTTAAGATACAACTCGAGTATCACATTTTACATTATTCTTTTCCTGATCACCCTACTGCCACGTCCTTCCTCCCTAACCCTTCTTGTACTTATATTGTACTTTTATATGTACCTGTGACTTTCTCCAATAACATATATGCTTCTTGAGAGTAGGAATTATTTTATTTTATTGAATCTGTTTCCTCAGTGTCTACCTAGCTCTTAGCACAATGCCTAGAACACAGCAAGTACTTAATAAATGTTTATTCACTATTATAGTGCCTGGTCCATAAATGCTTACAGAATAAAGTTTGATTGGAAGACCTTTTTATTATTAAGCATTTTATTTTATTTTTATTATATATAGTTGTATATAATAATAATAATAATAATTTTATTATTATTAAGCATCAACTTTGCTCCAGGTACAGTGCTAAGCATTAGGAATACAAAGACAAAAAGGAAACATTCCTTACTGTAGATGAGCTTGTATTCTCTCAAAATCCTGACGTTCAACTCCCAAACTCTGTAATTGGATTACTGCTTCTGCCAAAACCAGTTGTGTGAAACAAATAAAACATTTTTGGACCTCAGTTTCTCCATCATTAAAATGAAGAAGTTGAACCAAATGTGGGAGGTTTCTCAGTTCTATAATCCTGTGACTTTCCTAAATCATTGGCTGACCAAATGGGTTAGTAAGCATCATCTTTGATTGTGTGTGTGTATAAGTATGCACATGAATACATGAATGGAATGGTTAGAAAAGGTCATGATTTTTCCCTTTATAGTGAATGGTCAAAGCATATCTGCTATGAAATAAATTCATTCTATAGTAGAGTTACTGTAATCAAAAATAGATTTGGCAATTGTGTGATTAAAGTGACTATTCAACTGACTTCATTAACAAAGGATAGTATATTAGTCAGCAGGACTGAACTTAACTCATAATTCCTAGGTCTCGTCTCCTAGGACTCTAGAAATTGTATAGTCTACTTTCCTCTGTCTTGTTATTATAACTGGAATCAGCTCAGAGAACATTTGGAAGAGGATAATCACTTCACCCTTAAAAGAAGATGCTTAAGAAATGATGGTTCCGGATGGTTCATCATTGGCTTGAAGATTAGATCTGCAGGTTTTTTAAAGGCAACACTAATGATCAATTTTCCAGGGCAGTCCAACTCTATAACTCCACGGAAGATTGCTCATGTAAATTTGGAGATATTGCCCATTTCAGAAACATGTACCTAAAACTTCACCCAGTTAAGTAAGACTGATGATGAGAAAAATGACAGCCTTCCATATCCACATTAGGAACTAATCATTTCAGAAAATGTTGCCATAATTCATTTACAGAAACAGTGAAATTATCTCCCAAACAAGTGATAAGGAAAGGGAGCCATATTCATGACATGAAAATGAAGTCTTATATTAATACTTTTTAAACTTAACAGAACTCAGAGGGCTCTTCAGCATAAATCTGCTATACAGATTATTCCACCTCACATATTTTTATCTACTGCAAATAAAGTTGAATTCAGAATATTGCTCCAGTCATTACACCTCGTTTCCATTTATTTGGAAATCAGGACAGCCATCTGTGAGTTCAGTTTAACCAGGAGATGACTGTACAGGCCTTCCAGAGGTCCAGTACTTCACTGCCCAGGGACCTAGCTTATATTAAGATGGCAGAAACAACATGGAATCCAGAGGTTTTCAAATCATCATTGACTTCCAACAAAACTCTTTTAAAGCCTCATGGATCAGTTGGTCACCAGGAACTGCTTTATAAGTGGACTTTATCAGCCCCGTGATCATTATCATTCTTGTGTGTTGGCATTTAGATTGTGTATGAAGGGTGATCAGATCCCACTAGCTCTCTGATTTTTTAAATTAGTGACTGAATTTAGTCTCCAAACCCATTTTAAAAAAATCCCACTCTGTGCCCTTGGGCAAAAATGGTAAGCTCTCCTGCTCATGAATTATGAACAAACATTTACACATCTCATGGCCCAGAGAGTACTGATTTTCATTCAGAGGATCTAAGCTGAATCAGAGATGAGACTTTGTGCAGTCAGGATCTTCACACATGCCATCTAGTCCCCAGTGGGGGGAAAAAAGAAGGAGGAGGACAAAGTCACCCTGGGGCATAGCCAAGTACTACAGAGAAACAGAACTAATAACCTTGATAACACCAACATCAGAGATAGGCAGAATGTTAGAATGGATTAAGAGCTGAATCAGCAAGACATGGACTCAAATCCTGGGGCTGACTAATATTGGCTGTGACACTGGGCAAGTCACTGAAGTTCCCTTCCCAGTGGGCCTTGGAAACTCTCTAGGATTAAAATTGACAGAACAAGTGCCATTCTTCATTAAAAGAGGGAATTCCTTACTAGGGGTTCACTACACTTACGAAGCCACAGTTCTAGCCCCCCCCCAAATTAAACCACAACAAAATACAATAATGGCCATCACTAGTGAGACCTCACTTACTCAAAAATGGTCCCTAAGAGGACAATATGGAACCTGAGATTTGCCAGAGCTCTAAAGGTGATCTCCTTGACTATGAATGGGAAAAGAAAAAACATTCCATTAAAATTGAAGAGGTGGAAGTGAGTTGGTCTTGACTCTGTAGACTACTAAGCTATCTACCTCAAAGAGGTCACAGTGTGTGCTGTTGTCTTGGGGGGGGGTCAGAGACGCCTGGTTCTTTCTGGGATTCTAGCTACAGTAGAAAGGACCCATAGGGTAGGGGATGATCATTTTAAGAACCTGTCCTGTGTTCATTTGGAGGCAGATAGGAAGGAGCCAGAGGAGCCATGACAAACCACCCTGCTAATTTGGCTCCTAATTCTGTATACTACGCCAAACTAGTAAAAATCATTATGAAGTTTTTGCTGAAAGGGCAAGTGTAGAAAAACATGTTTCTAAACAGAATAACAGTCTTTGCCATTTTTTCCTTCCAACTTGCATACCATCTGGAAATTCTGATTTTTTTTCAAAGGGTAGGAAAGAAATGTGCTCCAGGCACAAATAAATGTTTACAGCTGAGTTATAAACCGAGAAAGTAGGGGGCTTAAAACAGACAGGCTGGCATTGATGGAGCCCAAGTTACAGCAGGATGAAGAATGGGGTGGGGAATAGTCAAGCTTGTTCAGCAACACAAGACCTTTTGAAATGGAAGTCCCAACTTCCTGCTGACCTCCTCAAATAAGTGCTTGGGAAAAGCCTTTGTATCTGGTTATTTTAATCTTCAGAAGACAAAAAAAATGACTAAGGCATAACCATCATTGTCCTACAAGGGTAGCTTTTGGAAAATATTTCAAATTATTTCAAATAATTTTTCATGGGAATATTTTAAGTGATATTCTCCATCATTAAAAGATCACATTACCACAAAAATCTTTCAATAATAAGTTTCAGAGAACATTTGATTGCTAATTCAGTCATGTGGGGGAACTGAGGCAAAAGGAAGTCATTGCTCTTTTTCATGCTGTATTATAGCTAGTGTGGTTCTGGGATTCAAAAAAGCATTTATTCAGGGCAAGGATGGCAAGGTGAACTTTAAAGGATCTTAAGAATAGCCTACTGAATGCTAACTTAAAATGTCATTTTGTTTTATAGCTTTTTTAACCTCAGACTTTTTTAGATCTTTCATACCTTGTGTCCCTCTTTTCTCTTTTTGGACTTTCTCTCTGCACTCTCTCCCTAATCCTCTTCCCTCATAAAAAACCAAAAAGCAAAAAAAAAAAAAACCCAACAACAACAAAAAAAACCTCTTTACCTTCCTGTGTTAGCCAACCAGATTAGGATGCCCTTCTGGTCACTGCATCTGAAGGCTCCCCTAGTCTTGGATCCTTTGCAGTGTCTTTAAGATGAATGAACTAATTTTATTTTACCAAAAAAATACACATAATGGTCAGCAATTCTGATAGCTTGGGATTTTCCTTCTGGGATGCAACACAACTACTAACCATGTTAAGAGTTAATTGGAGAGGGAAAACATGCAAAACACTAACAAAGGAACAAAATAAAAAGAAAAAAAGAGGAGAAAAAAGAAAGCCCAAAGAACATATCCCCTTTCAAGTAATTAATCAAGTGCTTTGTTTCCACTAACACATCAGGGTGTGTGGGTTGTTCTGTCTATTAGATTCGTTTCCAAACCTGAGAAGAGGAGTGTAAACATTCCTAAAGACCAGGTAATGAAATCTCTATCGATGTGCCATCTTACATGGGGCTCACATGGCAGTATTTTGCTTACATTTTAATTTGCTTCTGCAGGATACTTATTCAGTAATTGCTTAATAAGATTAACCTCTCTGGCAATACTGGTGTAGCTTGATTAAAACATTATGGGAGTGAAGGATTATTGTATACCACATAAAATGGAGGGGGGAGTAATTTAATTAACTTATTGCCAATATATCTTGATTGCTTCTTTGAAACACTGGATAAGTAATCAATAGGAATTGATTCAGGTTATCCAAACATATAGAATTGAGGGGAGGGGGAGAGGGTGGTCAGTGGGTGAATGAGTTCAAACCTGGAGTCTTTTCTTCAAAGTTTTGTGGAAACACCAAAGCTATTCCAGGCATTTTTATATCTCAAACTTTCATACTTAAAAAAGGGCCCTAAACTGCTTGATATCTGGCATGAGCCTATTTGGGAATTCCGAATGAAGTTTCTATCATGTTGGACTGCGATTTGTTGTTGTTGTTGTTGTTGTTGTTGTTGTTGTTGTTGTTTAATTTAAATGCCAACTTATTTCTAATATCCCTGCCATCCCATGTCCCTGTGGTTAGTACAGGGATAAGGATAGGGAACTCTCTCCCAATGGAAGCTGGCATCTTCTCGGCATTTAATAATCTTAAAACAGTTGTCCAGAGTAGAAGCATCAAACTTGGGAAATGCTTAACAAAATAAATAAAAAATATAATACAATACAGTTAATGGTAATTTGTGGTTTCCAAAGTCAATATGTAGCCCTCTAGAATCTGTTCCTATTTGAGTTTGACTCGACTGGAGAGCATAATGAGGTTAAATGATTTGCTCAGGGTCATATTGCTAGTGTGTACCAGAGGCAAGATTTGAACTCAGGTCTTTCTAGCTTTGAGACTAGCTCTCTATATAGCACAAGCTGCTTCCGGTGTACAGTTAAGTTTTTTAAAAATGCAAATCTTACCCTTCATTTTGAAAACATGATATCTAGCAAAATATGAACTCATTTAACATTTCCTCAAGCATGCCATATTCACATATGAAAATAAACAAACAAATGAGGCTTTTCCAAAACCCAATGGAAAGAGTTCCTTCTTTGTTATTGTAAACATGTGACATCCTCTTTGGGTTGAGACATGCTTTCAGAAAAGATTCTGACCACCTTCTGCCTAAGTGGAACTAGGACCTATGGGAGGAAGAAGGTGATAGGAGTAGTGTTAAGTGCCGATATGCTAAATGCAAAACATTTTAGTGAGATCCTATTCATAAGAGCCAATATTTAAAGGTATCCTTTATGTGTTATTTAAAGGAATGCTATTCCTCCTTGTTTCCATAACCTGACTTCCTTCAGATCCCAGCTAAAATCTCATCACCAGAAAGCCTTTTCCTGATCTCCCTTAATTCTAGTGCCTTTTATATGTTGATTGTCTCCAATTTAGTCTCTAAATATCTTGTTTGTACATAGTGGTTTACATGTTGTTTCTCAAAGATTATGAACTCCTTGAGGGTAGGGATTGATTTTTGCCTTTCTTAATATCCTTGGTGCTTGTATAGTTCCTCGAACATGTTGACTATAAATATATGTGCATGTTTATGTACCATTCAAATACTTAAAAAGATCTGTGAACTCATCAATATCATATTCCCTCCAAAATTGCACATGGTTACCACTCATATGTACATAGACATAACACGCAATACCTCTGAGTTGTATTTCCACAAACTTCCCAAGGAATTTGAAGTGGTTTAAAGTTCCAATGCAGTATATGAAAAAGATATTTAAGGAAGCCAGCTGAAGAAATTAGAAGTAGTAAATAAATACCTTTATTTATCCAGGTTAAACAGATTATACTTTCTGGATAATAAATTTGGATCTATTTTTTAAAAGTAGCTCATGAAAAATGTATTGGGGTGTATAGCCTTATTTTTGCCAATAGACAACACAGAATTTCACATGTTAATGTACATTTTTAAAGATCTGATAATGGATGTTACGAGAAGGAAGATAGTGAGGTTTTTGAAGAATGAATGAAATGGTCTATGCTGGTGCTATCAGATTAATTTTATTTTCTTATGTAATTCTTCGTATTTTCCAGTGCCTAGCACATTGGTTAGTTATTTCAGTTGTGCCCAACTCCTTGTGACTTCATTTGGGTTTTTCTTGGCAAAGATACTGGAGTAGTTTATCATGTTTTCTTCCAGCTCATTTTACAGATGAGGAAACTGAAGCAAATAGGGTTAAGTGACTTGCCCAGGATCACATAGCTATAAGTATTTGAGGCTTGATTTGAACTCATGAAGAGAAGTCTTTTAATTTCAGACCAGGTACCCTATTCACTGCACCACTTAACTGCCCATATATGACCTAGCTGCCTGCTTTGTACATAGTAAGTACTTAATAAATGCTTGCTGACTTAATGCTTCATTTTTAATCTTCCAAAATGGAAGAAGTTTTTTCAGGTTTTTTTATAGTGCAGATTTACATTTGAATACAGGTGCCATCTATTTAGTGTCACCTAAAAATTTGAAAATTTCATGCTGTCATTTACTTCCTAAATAATTTATGAAAATGTTAAATAAAACTGATAATAGAGAATACCTATTGTTAACTCTAAGATTAAAAAAAGAAAGTATGAAAATACACAAAAAGGCTCCCTTTCTTTACCAAAAATCTTAGCATTTTTACAACAATGGGAAGAGAAATTTAAGCAATATTAGCTAGCAAGTCTTGGAAGACTAATGGAAAACTGTGGCAGAAAACCATAAAATCTTTTTTGAGCACCTTTTAAAAATTACCTAACCTAAAGGGAGGGGAATGGAGCACGTGATGCCTTCTAGTATTGTGATTCTAATAAAATAGAGTAAAAAATACTCAAAGATGCTTTCCAAAGACCAATGGATAAACTAATTTTATTTTCTTATAAATAATATGGGCTTAAGAGAAAAATGTTCTTTATTCATTCTTTAGGCAATAGCTCTCTTAAATTCCTACTTATGTTGAATGATAGAAAACATATAGCTAATTAAAGGCAGCATGATGCTGAGGAAAGAACGCTTCACTTGGGTCTGGCAGAGAGCTGGGTCTAAATCTCAGCTCTGATATTTACTTGTTAGGTGACCCTGAGCAAATCTTTTAAATCTCCGAGGCCTTAGTTTCTTCACCTATAAAATGGTGTTCACCTATAGAGCATATGTCCCAAGATTTATGAAAGTCAAATGGGCTCTAGTATTTTTTTTTTCAATTCGCAAATACCACAAAGTGCTATGTTTTGGGTGTACATCTGTGTGTGAATGTATATGTGTGTTTGTACACATACATGCACATGATATTGTATTGTAGAACTTGAGAACTTACAGGGACCTAAGGATTTATCTGGTCTAACAACTGAAAATAATTTCTATTATAACATAACTGACAGGGCTCTGTTTGAAGACCTCCAAGGAGAGGAAACCTATCACCTTTCAAAACTGCACTTTTGGATGGCTCTAATTGTTAGAAATCTTGTCCCCACTCCCACTCCCCATCGAAGGTAAATTTATCTCTATCCAGTTTCCACTCAATATTCCTGTTTCTGCCATCTGGGACCTAGAACAACAGCTCTTTCTCATCTTCTTTTATGTGACATCCTTTCAAATATTCAAAGGTAGCTACCATAGTCTGAGTCTTCTCTAAGCTGAACATCCTTTATTTTGTAATCAGTTCTCACTTGACATGGACTCAAAGTCCTTCCCCTCCCCGGTTGCGGTTGCTTTCTATCTTATCAATGCTGTTCATAGACTCTGGTCCTAGAATTGAATAGAATATTCCAGATGTTAAGCATCTTCACCCAGCCCATCACACTGCCTTCTTTGACTGCCATATCACATTGCCTGACTTTGCATTCCAGATTTTTCTTCCTGGCTTACTTCTGTCAAATCATACCTCCCCCACTCTTTACTTGTGAAACTAATTTTTGAAGCCAAATGTAGTAGTATTTACACTTATACTCATTAAATTCCAGACCAGTGCTCTAGCCAAGCTCTTTCTGGATCTGAAATCTGTAATTCATTGTTAGTTACCCCTTCTTCCTTGGTGTCATTTGCAAATATGATAAGCATTCTAGCTTGGTCTTTATGCAAGGCATTGATGAAAATGTCAAAGAGCATAAGGTCAAGCACAGATCCTAGGGGTACTTCACCAGAGACTTCCTGTGAAGATGACATTGAGTCATTAACAACTACTATTTGCATCCAGCTCTTTAAGCAGCTCTGAGATAATTACATTATCATCTAGTACACATCACTCCATCCTTCCCACAAGTATGAGATACTTTCATCAAATGCTTTGCTAAACTTTAAATAAATTGTATCTATTAGATTCTTCTGATCTAGGTAGCTAGTATTTATGTGAAAAAAAAAAAGGAAATAAGGTGGTTGAATACACTTGTTCTAGATGAAGCCATGATGATGATTGTGTGTGTGTATGTGTGTGTGTGTGTGTGTGTGTGCTGAACCTGTGAATTGCAGATCAGCAATTCCTCTATAATTTTATAATCTTAGAGAGTTGCCTGGGATATTGAGCAGGTAGGTGACTTGTCCAGGTTCATATAGCTAGAACATGCCCAAGGTAGGACTTGAATTGATGCTCTCCTGGACTCTGAGGCCAGCTCTCTATTCACTGTTGCCTCATGTCAATTATTATATAAGTAGTTATTATTATTATTATTTGTTTATGCCAAGGGGCAGAGTATAAATTTTGAAGCTAGAGAAATTCCTAATAGCAACATTACATATTTATTATTTTGATCCTGAATTAAATGTGCAGTGTGCCAGCTGGTTAAATGTGGCGTTTTCTGTTGTTTTCTTTTAATTATTTCATGTCTCCAATCCTTACAATCTTCCCTCTTAGCTACCCCCCTTCTCTTTTTGTTTTTCCTCTCCCCTTTTAGCACCTTGTTAGCACCTAGCTTCTCTCTAGAAGAATATGGTGTCTGATTGTTTCAATAAACATTTCTTTTGTCCCCTTGCTGTTATAAGAAGGGAAGCTTTGTTAGCTAGTTGTCAAAACTCCTTGCTATTTTCTCTGAAGACTAAACAGCTCCTACTTTTCGTCTTTCATGCCGAGCCAGGCTTTGCCTTGTCCCCAGGGATACTGAATCTCTCTCCTAGCGGGAGAGGTCTCTAGCACAACAACATCTACCCTTTGCTGCTCTCTCTTCTGATAAGAGTGTCCTTTCCCTGCTACTACTATCACTGCTGCTGCTGCTGCTGCTCCGGCCTCTGCTGCTGTTGCTGTTGCTGCTGCTACTTAGTCCTTTTGATTCCTTCAAGTAGCTGAAGGGCTGTGCCAATCAATGTAGATAGTGGAGGTGCGCACATTGCTATATGTGGGCAAAGAGCCAGCACGGAATTTTTGCAGCCAAACATAGCAAACAAACAGGAACAGCAAACAGCATTTAATGTGGGCACTTACAAAAGACCATAAAATGCATTTTTTTGCATACCTTCCAAAATTTGGATTAAAAACTGAATGGTTGGCAAGAGCTCTGAATTCCTGTGACCTTAAGAGGGCAAGCAGCAGCTGTAACCTCACCTTTGCCTCCAGATGGCAATGTTACCACATCATCGTTTCCTGGTAATCCGGTCCTTATCCCATTGTTAAAGGTGTGTCCATCTGCCGGCTGTAGTTGCCAATTGAGTCCGAGCAGATGCATTGCTGCAGGAGAGACAAAGTAATGAAAAATAAATATGTAATTCAGAACTAGAAATGTCACGAGGGGAGTACCAGGAGCCTTTTTCAGGTAAATCCATTTTTTGGGATGAGACATCCAAAACAGCTTGCCATAGAGATGGGCAGAGTGCAGCTTTTAAAGTTGCTCCCCATCATAGGACACAACCGCTTGCCATCTCAAAGCTAAAGGCCTAAAAAGACATGTGGGAGAAGGAAGACAAGGAGCCCTGGATTTCCTACTTCTGAGAAGGAAGATCAAGGATGCTTCATAGGGCAGCCTACCTGGGAGTTACTGCCATTGTGCCCACTCTTAGGGAAAACAGTGCAAAAAAGTCTTAAAGTCAATTTGCCGAGATTTTCTCCAAACCTGGGGCAAAGATTAGGTCATGCAGTGCCGGATCTCAAGGGAGAACTCTACTTTTTCTTTGACATCAGCTCTGAAAGCTTGACTGTCCTACACTGGAAGTGTTTATACACTCACATCCTCAGTGGGGGGTGGGAAAGGAAGGGGAAGGCTTTGTCCAAAATCACAGTTGCACCAGTGTTTTCTTCAGCCCAATTTAAACCCTCTCTTCCCAGTGATTTCTATCTGTTGACATTTTAAGTGTCTACCATTGTCCCCTCCTACATTTATCCCCTTTTTCTCTTTTACTTTTTTAAAAAATGGACCACTTTTCACTAGATTTTTAGTCTTTTCCTTCAATATTCTTGCTCTTTTTAAACTTCTTGAAACTTCCATCTCTATTGCATACATGAGTATGTTCTCTGTCTCTCTCTGTGTCTGTTTATCTCACTTTCTATCTTTGTCTTTGTCCTTCCCTTATCTCACTGTCTCTGTCTCTCTGTCTCTTCCCCCCTCTCTTTCTTTCTCTTTCTCTCTGTTGCTCTGTGTTTCTGTCTCTCTCTCTGTCTCTGTCTGTCTGTCTGTCTGTCTCTCTCTCACACACACACACATACTCTCATTTACTTTCTTACTTCACTAAAGGATAAAGCCAGAGAACAGAATTGTCTCTCTGTCTCTCTGTCTTTCTGTGTCTGTGTCTCTGTCTGTCTGTCTGTCTCTCTCTCTTTCTCTCTCTCTCTCATTTACTTTCTTACTTCACTAAAGGATAAAGCCAGAGAGCAGAATTGTCTCTCTGTCTCTCCCTCCCTCTCTCTCTGTCTCTCTCTGTCTCTCTGTCTGTCTGTCTGTGTCTCTGTCTCTGTCTGTCTGTCTATCTGTCTCTCTTTCTCTCTCTCTCTCATTTACTTTCTTACTTCACTAAAGGATAAAGCCAGAGAACAGAATTGTCTCACTGGCTCTCCTTTGCTAAGGAAACAAGACAGCCTTGAGAACACTGGCTTTTCTTCACTCTATGTGTATTAACCTTCTAGATTGACACAAGGGCCTACTTTATCCTCCTGGTTACTCAGTGGGAACTCTCCAATTATTTTAGTGAGAATATATCCATCTGAAGTGATTGTTAGTTTGTTGCTTTTGTTAAACTTATCCTTTTGACAGAGTTGAAGGTAATACCCTTCCTTCACCTCCCCCTACCAAAAAAATCCTTTTCTCTCAAATTCCTCAGCTAAAAGATTCCTGATCCAACTCCCTCCATCCCCCCTTTTAAAGGTATTTTACAATCCTACTGAATATTTTCTATCAGACAATAGCCACACTAAAGCTGTATTACATTTCATCTGGACACAGGCTAACACTGTTGCTGCGTCCCAGCCCTGCCATGGACAAATGTCTGTTGACAGAGACAGGTTCTGATTTTGATGCTGGGACTGGGAGAAACAATTAACCACGGGAAACGCAATTAACAATGCTTAGGAAATTGCTCACATAGCAATTAATTCTGCATGCCTACTACCAGGTTAAGTCATACTGCATTCTATTAAGGTTAAGAATCTATCTTCAAACAACATAGCTTCAGAGCTTGTGGATAGATTTAAACCAGCTGAGTTTTGATGGTTAAATACCTGTCTTTTATCTCAGACACTTTCCAATCTCGGAGCCCCGTAGTTTTTCTATACGTTACTCGGAAGTGCTGGGCCCAAGTGTTAAAAATGATAAATACTAATAAGAATAAATGACATTTACAGTACATTTTCTGTCAAGGTAACACCTAATTTTCTCGTGCAGTTTATACGTTATATGTAGGTCACTTACTTGAAACGACCAAATTCTACTGCTTCAGATAATGACATATTTTCACAGCAGAGAGGTCAGGAAATGAAAACTAAGAGTGGCTGCTTCGAGATAACGATAGCTTCTGATTTGTAATTACCAGGTGAAGGTAGGCAAGGAATTAGCTATTTTTAAATGATTTTTAAAAAATGATATTACTGTGTTATCAGGTTTTACCGGGAGCCATCTGCTTAACCCACAAGGGATGCAATGCAGTTCTTTTGGTGAACATTTCTCTTGTCCCAAGGTAGACACAGGTGTGCCAGGTACAGTTAAAGCTCTAGTCTAACAGCCTTGATTTTTCGTATCTACAGAAGGAAGTTTTGGATTCCTATGACAAGGTGAAAAGATGAGATCCTGTCTGATCACTGATAATGATAATAGGTGCTAACATCTTTGTACCTAGTTATTTATGTGTTGTCTCCCCATTAGGATGAGAGTTCCTTAAGGACAGGAATTATTTTTTGCTTTACTTTGTATTCATAGAACTTAGTTACAGTGCTTAATAAATGCTGATGACTGACTTATACGACACTAGATGGCACAGTGGATAGAGTGCTGAGCTGGGAGTCAGGAAGACTCATGTTCCTTAGTTCAAATCTGACCTTAGAAGCTTACCAGCTGTGTGACCCTGAGCAAGACATTTTAATCCTGTTTGCCTCAGTTTCCTCATCTGTAAATTGAGTTAGAGAAGGAAGTGGTAAATCACTTCAGAATCTTCCCCCCCAAAAAACCAAACAGTTACGAAGAGTTAGACACAACAGAAAGTGACTAAACAAAATGGAATATTCCAAAGCCCTTTATAGATATTATTTCATTTGAGCCTCACAATAACCCAATGAGAAAGGTGCTATTTTATTAGTGAGGAAGTTGAGGCTGAAGGAAGTTAAATAATTTGTCCAGGACTACTAGAGTCCAAGGTAAGTTTTAAACATAGGTCTTCTTCTAGGGTAAGGAATTGTGCCTTAATCTGAATCTCTCACCAATATGAATGCTCTAGTGAAGGATGTGAGTGAAAGTGTGTGTGTTGAGAGGGGTGGGGTGAACAGTGGGAAAAGGTAGAAAACAATTCCAAAGGACTTATGATGGAAGATGCAATTTATCTCCAGAGAAAGAACTGATAGAGACTGAATTCAGATTGAAGCATGATTTTAACTTTCTTTATTTTTCTTGTCCTTTCATTTGGTTTATGTTTGTTTTTTTTTTGAAACATGGCTAAGATGAAAATATATTTTATATGATGCACATGTATATTAGACATCAGATTATCTGCCTTCTTAAGGAGAGGGGAGGAGAGGGAGAGAAGGAACTTGGAATTGAAATTAAGAAATGAATATTAAAAACTATTTTTACATCTAATTGGAAAATATATATAAAAATGTAATTAAAATAAAGTGGGAGTGGAAATGTGGAGAGCCTTCCTCTTACAGAATTTTACCTTGTCATTTAAAGATATGCCAAATTTGGGGAAGGGAAAGGAAGCCAGCCAATTTTTCAATCTTTCATGACTAAACTAATGAAAGTGTTTATGAACCACAGTTTTTCTTGGCTTGAGATGCTGCATTTTCCACTACTCCCACCCCTTCCACCAGTTTTTCTGGGTTCTCTTGCAAAATCCCTTTGCAAAACAAAAAACAAACAAACAGTCTACAGAAAAGGATAGAACTGAGGCTGAGGTGAGAAGGGTTGGGGTCAGATCCTGCCAGGAACTTCTCGGACAGTTTTCAGAAGTCTTCAAAACAAAACAAAACAAAAAACCCAATAAGAAAATGAGAGGGAAATGGGAAGAAAGGAAATAGCAAAATTGACCAAGCCCAAGATTGCCCTCTCTATTGAAGCAATACAACAGAAAGGAAACTCAAGTTTGGGCATATTTTCTGTTGTTGAATTGGACACTAAGTAAATAAGTGAGAATTATTTCAGGGTATGGACCTTCTCTTATATATGTGTGTGTATGTGTTTAGTGTTGGAAATAGGCTTTTGTTTGCACCATTTTTCTTGATCTTCCATTCCTTCTTTTGTTTGTAAAAGAAAATGCCAGCTGCATGAAGCCTGTGGAAATAGAGAGTTGTCCTCAGGATCGAGATATAGAAATGCTCCGGAGGCAAGAACATAGTCCTGGCTGTCAGACTCTAGTTTCCCATTCTGACACTGATTGGATATTTATTTACCTGAAAGCAAAAATTGTTCCCTTATGAGACTTCTCAGTTTTCCTTCCTGAAAAATGGGGATATTTCTAATTATTGCTAGATTTTAGGTCTAGAGGTAGAATGCAGAGGAATGGGTTAGAATGACAATAGGAAAAATATAAAAGGGACCGGGGCATGGATAATTGCTCTTGAGTCTTTTTTCAGGTGGCTTTAACTTTCAATGACTTAGCCGGCTTCATACCATTGTCGCCCTTTTGCTTACAGTTCAAAGATTTGGGAGTGAGATAGTTATGATGGTGTTCTGCTTTCCTGAAATGTGAGGCATAGTGATTCTCGCCCAAACATGTCTCTATGGAAACTCTGGAAAGCCTGATATGTTTTGGGAGCTGAAGAACTCCCTTTCATAGGGGAGGATCTCAGTGTAGCTTATAGATCCACATCCCTTTTGGAGTCTAATCGGCACGAAATCATATACCTATTCAAATGTCAGCAAATACATCTGACTTGACTCACAGTATTACTGTGCCTCCAGCAGCTACTGGCTGAGAGGGAAGAAAGTATGAAGGTATGTACGCGTGCATGTGTGTTTGCATGCATGAGTGAATAAATGAATTAATGAATAGAAAAAAGCAGCATTCTTAATTATTATATATAAAGTATTTTGACCAGAAGTTTTGTGTTTAGTATTTATTCTTGATCATTTCAAAAATTAAGGTGAAAATAGCTTCACTAAACTCACATTTCAGAGAATAAGGATGCCTTCTAGGGAGTTAGGATGTCGTAAGTCTTAAATGTTCTAAAAGCTCATCCATGGAGGTCCAAGTTCAGCCCATCTTTGGGTCACAAATGAAATGAGTTTAGAAGACCTGCTCCCTAATGGTTACTCACCCCCACCTAAAACCAAAATGTACAATTCATCATGGTTTGACAGATTCTGCTCTGTAGGGACTCAGGGCTGGAAAAGCAGAACTCTTCAGGTCAGTAAGGACAGGATGGAGAAAAGGACCAGGGGATAGAAGCTTGTGTAATTCTGGGCAGTAGCTTGGGAAAAGGGCCATTTGAAACACAGTAAGTGGTCAAATTTTCAACCTGTTCTTCAAGTAACTGTATAGTACCTTTTACAGAAGATCCTTGAAAAAAGCCCTATAGCTGGACAGACAGACCACACACCAGCCCTGGATTTCGGCCAAAGGAGCAAAGGAACTCCATTAAAGAAAAAAAAGAACCGGAGTCAGGATACTATTTTCTTATAGGAGCCACTATGTTGTCATGGTAGGTGGGCTCTGAAATAGATACTAACAAATTTCAAATCAAGAAGAAAATAGTTATATCAATTACAGTTAAATGGGGAATCTCCTTCCAAATCATATGGGCTTGGATCCTACACATCCTAGCAAATTATCATTCAGAGATGGGGATTGTCTGAAATAGAAAGTAGGGTTCATGGAAGCAACTGCTGGGTGCCACTTAAAACTATCTGTGCTCATTGGCTGACAAGAGGATCAACCTGACAAGAAGCCAATCAATATGTCAGAAACTCTTCTGAGAGAATTGTTCATCCCCATCAGAGAAAGTGAGCATGGAGGCCAAGTCTCCTTTGTGTTTGCAGAGACGGCACCTAGGATCAGAGGGTATCTTGAAAGATCAGGCTTGTCAATACATGACCGGAGGAAGAGATTTGGCTTTTCTTTGAAAATGGAAGACTACATGTAGCTCAATAAGTGGCATGGGAAGACAGAAGAAGGTAGGGGCAGAGAACAATGCCAAGTCATAAGGGTCAATATGTGGTCAGGTTCATTAAAGGTTCTAGAGCAGATGATGAAAAAGCCCATTCAGGCAACAGCTATGTGGAATAGGAGAAAGATTATAGCTATGTCTCTTGCCCCTTCTCTGCCAACTTTAGTCAATAATGCTAATGTTCTCAGTGTGGAACTTTGTGCCAAAGTCCAAATCTGATATGGCCTCTGTATGACCCCCAAGGAGAGAAGCCCCTCTAATGACCCTCATATATGCAAAAAGAGGGGAGAAGGTTGGGCCAGGACAAATCAGGATGGGGAACCAATTCTGAGACTTGCAGTGACCATATAATTTTAATAAGCATTACTGTTAAAAAACAAACTGGAGTTATCTACTACACCTTCCACTGTTTTTCAGCATATACTGTACACTTTTAGTGCAATATTCTTAAATCCACAACCATTTAGTCAAGAATTAACAAGACAGTTAAATGAAATAATTACTTATTAAATGTTGTTAAGGTTTATCAACTAATAGATACTTCCTTTCCCCTGCCTCTCTTTAACTAGTCATTAGTCCCCAATAAATATGTCCTTTGCTGGTAAGGGCTTTAACTTAGAAAATCACCTTAGTAAAAAAACATATCTATGTTTGGAAACTAATTTGAAGCAACATCAGGTACATTCCACATATTTATCAGGCTTGTTCTCTTGTTTATTTATTACTAGTTATATATATGTGTGTGTGTGTGTGTGTGTGTGTGTGTGTGTGTATATATATATATATATATATATATAAAACAACTGTTATGTTCCCCCTTTAAAAAATAAAGAAGAAAAGGGCCTGTTGAAAAGCATTGATTGTTGTTGTTATTTTTAAGAAATCTATCAGTGTCCTAATGTCTAAGAAGAAGGAATACAAAGGTCCAAATCAGGCAGGACGAGGGGATTAAAAATATATATATTTAGGTCTTAAAGGACTTTTTAAAAATTCCCTTTCAAACTGCCTCAGTGAAGTGATTTTTCTTCTTCTCTTGGACTGTATTGCAATAAACTGAATGGAATGAATTTTCAAAGCATGGTATGGAAGATACGCCCACAAATCCCATTACTACTAATGGGATTTGTGTACCTATCTTCCCTGAATGTGCAGAAAACTCACTTCCTCTCTGTCCACCCTCACTCTGGCTATTTTGAAAATACATGCAAAGCTTACATAGTCCAGTTATTATACTGAAACAGGGGAAGGATGAGATGTAGCCTGGCTCTAGGACCCCTAAAGAACATCCCTGCTTTATAATCACTACAGTCTGTCTCTGTATTATCCCTCCAATCACCAGGATGGTCCTTCAAACAGGAATTTTGTCAGTTGTCCTCTTTCTGGGTCCCCTCACAAAGGCAGTGCCACTTCTTCCTTTAGCATCCCTGTCACAAGAAGAAGGGGGCTAATGTTGACCATAGGTATGTTTGGGATTTGAGAAAAAGCTTTGGAGGTTGACAAGAAGCAGCAGCACTATGGAGTCCAGCATTAATCCATTCTCATGACAGCTTCAATATTAGGTGGGGAGAGGGAAACAGTATAAGATCAATCAATTTCTGTGTTTGGAAGAAGTATACTTGCTCATGTTGCAGCATTTGGATACACCACTGCAACCTTCTGTAGCCTCCCACTCCTGCTGAGTGGGGCGAAATTTAGAGAGGGAGCAATATTTTTGTGGGTGCATGGCATATTAGGTATATAAAAGTTAAAAAGCCTGTAGTAGGAGGCATAGAGTTTCTCATACTACCAGACTGAACAAAAGAAAGGTCACATTCTCAGTCACTTTTGTTTTCTTGAACCTAGTCCCTAGGAAGGAATCTGACTGATGATTATAGATGGCCAGCCCATTTTCCATTGAGCAGAGCCATCCACATGCAGATAAATACAGCAGTGGAGCCATTAGTTTCATAGGGTATCATTTCCAACCTCAGAATATCCCATTCTCACTATTATTTTTTCCTGTGAAAAAAACAATAAAAGCTTCTCTTCATATAAGAAAGGACCTATGTGCCCAAAATACCCTTAGAGAGTAGTAATATCAGTAAGTTTTATTCCCCAACAATCATGGACTGGGATTTTTAAGAGCTGTTGTGATATGGAAACAAAACAACAACAAAATCACACACCCCAACAACCCAAACCCTAAGCATTTATTTTTCTTGAGTTTGCCAGTTACTTTTGACAACCCAAACAATATTTAACTTTATTAATAAATCAAACAAAACAGCAAGTACCAACTATTAAAGAAGGAAAAGGATCAATGAAGGTGGCCACCAAGTACAATGGAAAAGTTATGATTGCATTGAACATTTCCCTACTTGAATCGTAGGAAGGCAGATAGTATGAATGTTTTAGAGGAGTAGATGTTATATTGATTTACAGATGGATAACGTGAGCTGGAACAAAGATGGAAAATCTCATGTGAAAAAAGAGCCCTCTAGAAGAGAGAGTGGTAATTGGTGTCAGATATGTGGCAATTAGTAAGTGGCTACCATATCCTTCTACTCAGTTTCTAAGGCAAAATATTTTCATTCTTCTACAGAGATTATGTGAATCTATCTCACTGTGTTAAAGGCAGTCCTGGATATTTTTCCTGCCACCACAGAAACCTCCCACAATAAACTGATGTGCTTGTTCATGGGTTATATAAGGAGTCTGAAAAAAATCTATGGGGAAATGCTTCCAGGGTGTTGACACAATTGGGGGAAGGATAAACATCTCACCCCAGGTATTTGTAGGTCAGGTTCTATTGCAATAGAGCAATAATACCGAAGCACAACAAAACAAGGTAATATATAGGTGATATACAGTACAGCATACACTTAGATAAGACTCCTTCTTGCACTTGCTGCCATCCTATATCCCTTGCGTGGTATAATTTTCAGCATCAAGAGAAAATACTCTTAACTTTAGAGCTGGAAGGAAGCTTAGAGATTACCCAGTCTAAAATCTATTCATTTCACAGATAAAGTAACTGAAGACCTGGAAGAAGAAATTACTTTCCCAAGTACATCTGGCTAGTGAGTGGCAGTAGACCAAGAATCCAAGTCTTTTGGTTTCTAATCAAGTGCTCTTTCTACTCTATCACTTTGTCTCTCTTGTAAGCCACAAAGAATTAAGAGTTTTGGAACCAACTGATATGTATGCCACCAAGAAGTAAATCTCTGTGAGACAAATGTAATCGCTGATTGTAGGAAGGGAGCTTTGCTCTTTCCTTGGGCAAAGTATGGTTTTGAGAGCAGACAGAATAAGCCCAGAAGATTATTAGCAAAAATCAAAAGGAGATGATAAAGAAATTCCAGGAAAGTAGCTACAAAAATAATAAAATACCAAAACACATGGACATTAGGTCTAACATCAGAAAGATGTTGTTTAAGTCATTTCCATCTCTCATTTGGGGTTTTCTTTGCAAAGATGCTAAAATGGTTTGCCATTTCCTTCTCCTGTTCATTTTGCAGATGAGAAAACTGAGGCAAAGAGGCAAAACTGAGGCAAAAATGACTTGCCCAGGGCCATACAGCAAGTAAGTATCTGAAGCCAGATTTGAATTTAGGAAAATGAGTCTCCCTGACTCCAGGTGAAGCACTTTAACCAATGTGCTCTCTAGTTGTCCCAAGAGTCAGGAAGACCTGGGTCCAAAGACTGAATCTGATATTTACTATCTGTATGGCCCTGGTCAAGTCATCCCTGTTAACATCCCCAGTTAACATCCCTGTTCCTTAGTGTCCTCACCTTTAAATGAGAGTGCTAGACTTGGTGGCCTTTAAGGTTCCTTTCAGCTTTAAATTTATGATACTATTATCCTCTGAAATAAGGGAAGACCTAAACAATTGGAGTGATATTTGATATTCATGGATAGGCTAAAAAAAAATGATGTTACCACATAAATTAATTTGCATATGCCAATGTGATATATACCAATCAACTATCAAGCTATCATACCTATACAAACAATAACAAAATTTACATGGAGGAATATTTCAAGAGAACTGATGAAAAAATTAGAATGAATAGGGCTTAACATTATCAGATACAAGAATTATATTATATTATAAAGCAGTAATCCTTTAAATTCTTTGGTACTGGTTAAAAGAGTAGAACAGATCATAGATAAATAGACTGGAAAGCAAATGATATGTGTATATTTATGTATATGTTTATGTGTATACACAAATATATAGTAATCAGGGTTACATAAACCCAAAACTATATAACACATTTGAAGTAGGATTCCTTATTTTAGAACTGCTAGCAAGAATAGGAAGCAGAGAACAGAAAGAAGAAAATAGGGTTATAATAGCAACTTATACCATATACCAAAATAAACTCTATTTGGATAAGTGATATAAAAATATGAGGTCACACCATTCAGAAAAATAACAAACATTAGAAAGGAAAAAAGGTTCGTAGCTTTAAAGCTATGACTCATGGGACAACCAGGTAAAATATAGTTTACAAAAGAAAAAAACTGATGATTTTATTTATAAATATTTTTAAAGTCAATACCATTGAAATATGAGAAGCTATGGATTGGGGGGGGGGAGGGAAATCCATGGACCACCATATGTCTGACATTCAAAATCTATAGGGAATTGGCTCAAATCAAGAGTCATTTCCTAGTAATCAAGCGTTTGAAAAGAAATGAATAATGAGTTTTTAAAAGAAGAAACAAAACTAGCAACAATCCTAATCCAACAAGAATATAAATTATAGAAAATCAGAACTATGATGATGAAAAAGTGTAAATAGTCAATATTGCATAAGTTCTAGGTTTATTAGATCAACCTACTAATAGGTTAGCTATGGATAGGTCTTATGGCAAACAAATTGCAATTTTGTAAAAAAAAAAAGTTATTAAACAGAGTGGAAGATAGAGTGTATTTGCAAAATATTTAGAGTAGCACTTTTTAAAGTAAAAAGCATGAAACATACATAGCATAAGTCCAGTGATTAAGGAATGAACAAATAATGGTTTAATGGAAGAAATGGGTTAGATGAATTTGAAATAATCAGAGGGAACAAAGAACAACAGAATGATGTATGCAGTGACAATAGCAAGTAAATGATGGCAACAAGAAAATTGGATTCTTATCTTCCAATGCAATGAATGATATTTGTTCCAGATAGCTGATGTTGGAACCTACTTCCTCTCTTTGGAGAAGTTATAGATTACAGGTATAGAATGTTATGTAGTATGTTAATCATTCCCAACCACTATATTTGATGGTTTTGTTTAATAGTCTTATTTCAAATTTGGACTCAGACCCTGGGCAAGTCACTTACTTCTCCCATGCCTCAGTTTTTTCTCATTTGTAAAATTGGAATAATAATAGAATCTATCTAATAAATATAACTAGTATTTTTGTGGTGCTTGAAGGCTTACAATGTGCTTTATGGATATTATCTTATTTTAGCTTCACAACAACTTGGAGAGGTAGGTGCTATTATTGTCACTTTTCAAATGATAAAACAGAGTCAGATGGAGGTTGGGTGATCAGTCTGAGGGTTAAACAGCTAGTATATGGGGTAGATTTGAACCCATGACTTACCGACTCCAAATCCAGCACTCTATCTGCTGGGCCATCTATTTTGACTCTCAGGATTGTTGTGAGAACAAAGTGAGATAATATTTGTAAAGTGTTCTGTAAAGCTTGAAGGGCTATATTAATGCACACTATTTTATTACTATTATTACTATTTTTGTAAAGAAAGGTACTTAAGCTGTGGTGATTAGCAGCTGATCATTAAATAAAACACAGGAAAACATTTAAGAAATAATAAAATTATAAATTGGCCATATTTGTATGCTTATGAATTTCCACTAAATGGACACCACCCACCATGTAAATGATGAAGAAGAAATATATTTCTTTCAGATTTCAAGTTGATTAAATTGAGTTGTTATAAATTATAACAGAGGCAACATGGTATAATGGGGATAAAATTGATTTAGAGGTCAGAGGATCTGGGTTCTAATCCCGATTCATCTACTTTTTAACTAGACAACCTTGGGCATGTCAGCTAGCTTCTGTGAACTTCCATTTCTTGAGCTATACAGTGGGGTATTAACAACTACCCTGCCTAAGTCATAGAGTTTTTGTAACAATTAAATTATATAATGAATAAGAAAATCCACCAAAAATATTAGTGTTTTTATATGAATGTGAGACATTATTACTCTCATATATTCCTGAAATATATATATGATCATATAATATAATATATGATACTTATATAATATACAAGTCTGAAAAACAGTTTGTCTCACTTATCAATTTATACTCTGGCTCATGACATTTCAAAGTTTATTGCACAATGTGCTTGGTATAGATATAATTTTTTTAGTAGTAAGCAATGAGTTAAAGAAATAAGGATATGAAACAAATCCTGAAAATAATTCCCTTCTCAATTTTGCCATTTGTTCAGCAGAGCCAAAATTAGGCGCGTTGGGAGGTTGACAGTGTCCTTTTAAATTTTTAATTTTTGACATAGTTAGCTGGAGGATTCTTAACACTAAAATGCAAATTCTTTATCAGGGACTTCAGCTTGATCTTTGTCTTACATGGTTTTTGGCAAAGTGGATTTCACAGAGCAAACCTGAAACGTTTTAAATTTAATTCTGGTGGAAAACCTAAGTGTTAAAGAAATTAGTTTTTTCACTTGGGGCAAGACCATTTAATGGAGAATGAAAGACCAAGAAGTGTGGCAGTTGACCTCAACAAAGCCTACACATGGAGCGGCTAGGCAGCTCAGTGGATAGAGAACCAGGACTGAAGACAAGAGGTATGGGGGTTCAAATCTAGTCTCAGACACTTCCTACTTGTGTGACCTGGGCAATTCACCTAACTCCAGTTGCCTGGTCCTTCTGCCTTGGAACCAAGCTTAATATCGATTCCAAGACAGAAGGTAAGGATTTATTTGAAAAACAAACAAACCAAAACCTACACATCAGGATGGTGGTGGGGAATGGAAAGGACACACAATTTGGAATAAGAAGATGGGGTTTGAATCTTGGCTTTGTCTTCTGCCACCTTTGGGACTGTGGTCATGTCACAGCTTCTCTAGGCTCATCTATAAAAGGAGTAGAAATGAATGATCTTGAGACCTTTCTAGTTCTAAATCCTATGATCTCATGGCCAATTCCTCAGTTAAAGAAAGCTAACAGGAAGAAGAGGAGGGAAGATGGGGATGGGGAAGGATAACCTTTCTAAGAGTACAAAGTACCTCTACTATCAAGAGTTATTATTGGTGTGTTTTCATCTGCAATTAGGTAAATGATAGAATTAAGCCTTTATGTTGAACGTGTGACAATTTACTTGATAAAGCTAATTTCAGGGTTTTTAATGGAGCATTCAAATCGTGATTATTTCTGCATGGCCAAAACACCCACAAGTTTTCTTCAAAAGGTACCTACATGAATTACAGACTGCAGAAATGACAATGGCACTGTTGGTTTATAAAATGTGTGGAAATACAACAAACCCTCATTATAACATGAGCAAAATGATATCTCCTGAGATGTAATACCCACATAACATCAACCCTTGATATGACACAATTAGGCGTTTTGCCCTGCAACAGTGGCCTTGCATGACCAAAATAGAATGAACACTTTCATAACAAATCTCTAACTTGTTTTGTCATTTACTTAGCAGTTTAAGGGCAAATTTGATCTCTACGAAGACTGATTTATTAAAACTTTTTTTCCTTTAAAATTTTTCTTTTTATTTTTAGTTTCAAATTCTCTCCCTCCTGCCACACTTCCCCTTCCAATTGAGAAGACAAGAAATATGATACCCATTATACTACACAATTATGCAAAACACATTTCCACATTAGTTATGTTGTGGAGGAAATAAAGCAAGAAAAATAAAGTGAAAAAATGTTCTTTAGTCTGTACTCAGAGTTCATCAGTTTTCTCTCTGGAGGAGGATAGCATTTTTCATCTTGAGTCCTTAATAAGAAACTTCTTAAAGAGTTTTAATTAGAATTATAAAATGCAAAAGCTAGAAGGGGCCTTTCCAATTCACCCTGTTCAATCCTCATTTTACAGATGAGGACCAGAGAGGTTGGGTAATTTGTTCTTGGTCAAGCACCTAGTTAATGGCTAACCCACGATTAAGATCCAAGCCTCCAGACACCTAGTTTCATACTCTCTCCACTTTGTCAAACAAATCTCAAAGCAGTTTTTGAATTGCTTAGCACACAGTACCTGGCACATAGTAAGTGCTTAATAGATGTTTATTGATTAACTGATTGATTGATGTTATGGTTGATGCTTTTAAAGCCACATAACTCAAACTGGTTGAGGAAATTCTTTACTAAGCTCTACCCATACCAATGAAATCCCAAGTCATGTAAAACAAACATTTAAAAGCCCTGGCTCTTTCCCTGCTATTTCTATCATCTGTTCAATGAAGATATGATAAGGTAGCTTTTCTGATTCCCAACTTCTTGAGATTTCCTGTTCAGCATACTTAAGGTTATTTCTTTATTTGTTTTTGTCTTACCACTGAAAGGTGGCCAAAAAAACCCAAAACACAACAACTTCGTGTTCTCTCCTACTCACTCAGATGGGAGATTCTGGTGGAGAGAAATGGACACTACATCTTGGTGGCCATATGAAACATAGATATGTTCTCATTTCTCATGAGAGTGATGATGCAATATAATAATAATGATAGCTAGCATTTATGTACTTTAAAAATATTCTATCTTTACGAAAACCCCAGGATGTAAGTGCTATTATTATTATCCCCATTTTACAGATAAAGAAACTGAGGCAAACAGAGGTGAGGTGACTTGTCCAGTGTCACAACCCTAGTAAGTATGTAAGACTACATGTGAACTTAAATCATCTTGATTCCAGGTCTAGCTTAGCTATTATATTGCTGAGAGGAACATCACAAGCAAGAACAGGAATCTATTTGTATGAAATAAGAAAGGGAATTTACAAGCTCTTATTTTCTATTTCCATATAGAGAGAAAGAAGGAGATAATCCAGACCTCTCTAGTATTCTGCTTGTTGGATACTACTCGGCATGAAGTCTATGCTTGATTGGATAGGAGAATGACTAGGAAGCCAGAAGAAGTCAAGTAGTTGCATTGGAAAAAAAGCTAAATTCATTTCAGGATAAAGAGATGACAGAATTGTTACAGCTGGGGCTAGCCCAAGGCAACATTTTCTTTCTTCAGTACTCCATCTTATTACATATCTGTGCTTACCCTTCCTCTCTTCTTACTGTCGTCTAAACTCCCTGCAATTTGGCTTTCAATCTCATCATCTGTCTGAAGCTGTTCTCTCCAAAGTTACTAATGATGTCTCAATTGCTAAATCTAATGGGCTTTTCTCAAACCTCATCCCTCACCTCTCTGAAGCATATGACATGGTCAATCACCTTCCCACACTAAATATTCTCTTTTCTCTGAGTGTTCAGGATACCGTTCTCTCCCGGTTCTCCTCCTATTTGTCTGGTCACTCCTAGTCAACCTGCTTAGTCTGTCTTCATCCTTGCCAACCTCTCTGTGGATGAATCCCAAAGCTTTGTCTTGGACCTCATTCTCTTTTCTCTTTATATCATCTCCCTTAGTAAGTAAACTCATCAACTCTTGAAGGTTCATTTATCATCTTTATGCAGATGATCCTAGATGTATAATCAATCCCTAGTCTCTCTTCTGGGCTCTGACACTGTACCTCCAAGTGCCTACTAGACATTCCATAGTTATCTTAAACCTGACATCACCAATATGGGACTCATTATCACCTCCCCTAATGATAATAAAAGTACAACCTATATCATATTACTTACCTTCCTGGGGCAGGAAATGGGAGTTAGGGATAGGGGAAAATGGAATGAGACAAAGATTTTTGGATAAAGCTAATGTGAACATTTGTTTCTCTTGGAAAAATATTTATTATAGTTTTTATAGCTTTCTTTAATTCTCTGTTAATTTATATGATAAATTGATCAATCAATAAACATTTATTAAGTGCCTAATGTGTGCCAGACATTGGTCTAAGTTCTGGGAATAAAAAAGGAGTAAAAACAGTCCTTGCCCTCATTGGGCTTACAATCTAATGGGGGAGACAGTATAGAAAAAATGTATCCAAAATAACCTATCTTCAATATAAATAGGAAATAATAGAGGGAAGGCATTAGAATGGAGAGGGACTGAGAAATATTTCTTGTAAAAAGGAGGATTTTAGCTGAGACTGGAAGCCAGAGAATCTTCAAAATTCTTTATTTTTGTGATATTGATGTTTTAGTAGAAATTGTTTTTCTGGTTCAGTCCATTTTATATCAGTTAATACAAGTATTTCCATGTCTCTTTTCCATATGTCTATTTCCTCATTTCTTAAATTAAAATAGCATTTTATTACATTCACACATCACAAATTGTTCAACCCCCAACCGATGGGTATCTCCTTAGTTTCCAGCATATTTAAGGCCTTTTCCTCTTTCTTTGAGCTTTTATCAGACTGGCCCAGGAGTGGGAACCTTAATGTCCTCCTTGACACGTTAGTCCTATTCACTGCAAATATCGAATCCCTTGCCAATTCTCAATGTTTCTAGTTTCACAATATTTCTCCTACCTTTCCTTTTCTCCACTCACATAGCCACCATTCTAGTTCAGGCTCTCATCATCTCTTACATGGGCTATTACAACAGCCTGCTCATTAGTCTTCTTGCCCCTTCTCCCATTCCAACTCATCTTCCACACAGCTACCAAAATAAATTTCTTAAAATATAGGTTTAACTCTTTAAACTCCCTAACTTGAGACTCCAGTAGCTCCCTTATTGCCTCCAAGATCAACTATACCCTCTTCTAGTTGGTTTTTAAGACATCACACAATTTAGTCTCTTCCTACCTTTTCCATCTTCTCTCCTTTACTATCTTCTTTTTTTAAATTTCTTTTTTTCTTTTTTAAATTTTTATTCCCTTACTATCTTCTACACACTCTACAATGCAATGATAAATGGCCTTTTTTTTTATTCCTAACCCACAACAGTCCATCTACTTTCTCTTCATCTGGTTCTCTCCCATGTCTAGAATGCTCTCCCCCTTCACTTATGCCTTTCCACACATCCCTGACTTTTTTTTTACAACTAAGCACAAATGTCACCTTCCTCAGGGGGCCTTCCTGGTCTCCCAGTCATTTGAAAATTCCCCTGTTAGGTTAAATTTATTCTGCTATGGATATATTACATATGTGCCTATTTATATCTTCTCCATGAAAAACAGGCTCTCTTTGAGGACAAGGGCTCCTTTTTGCGGTTCTGTCTTTATTTCTTTAGCACTAAACATATAATGCTTAATAAATGATCACTGATTGATTCCTTTAGCTGGTTTTATGCCACCATGTATCCTGTGTTCTCATACTGTCCCCTACTAACCCTCCCAATTCAACACCCACCCAGGCCTGCTCTTTGTGGGCAGTTAAGTACACTATGTTTTGGTTCCTCCTGCTTCTAAGCAAGATGGACTGGAACCAACATTTCTTTCCTCAAGGCCATGCTTTTACAAAATTAAGCTAGTCAATCTGAAAAACTAATCTACATTAATTGCCTAAATGATTTCATATGCTGCCTTTCCTTCCTAGGTAAATATCTTGTGTTTATATTTTGAAAAGGACTTCATGAGGTAATATCTTAACCCAGGCTCAGATCCTTAGCAGATACTTAAAAAGGGTTTCCTAGGTGAATTATTAATAATAATGGACATTATTATATAGCTCCTTATGGTTTACAAAACACTTTTCACACATGATCACATTAGAGCCATGTGTGTTTGCTCCCCCCATTAGAGCAGGAGCTCTTTCAGGAACAAAGATTCTCTTATTTTTCTCTTTGTGTCTCCAGTTTAGCTTTGTGCTTTGCACAAAACACGCATGTAGTAAGTGCTCATTTGTTTATTCATTCATTCATTAATTCATCACAGCTCCATGAAGTAGATACCCAAAGTATATTACTACCATTTTACAGATGAAGCATTACAGGTTTAAAAAAGTAGAGTTGCCTAAAATCATACAGAGTCAGGGAGTTAATTGGTCTCTCCAGATTCCAGGTCCAGCCCCCTTTCCTCTGCAGCATGCTGTTTTAGTTCTAAACTAAGAACAGAACTGAACTCAGTCCTTTGGGATTAGACTCCTGTGATATACTTGATGCCAGTGGAGGCAGGAACTGGGAGAGTGAAACCAGAAGGGGTGCTTCACTTATGTAGTATTTTAGTGCTGCTCCACTTAAGGGGAAAATTTCTCCCTATTTCTGTACTGTACTTGTGAGGAACTTAATCTTCTGGCTTGCTTTCTTTTGGTTATGGTTGTCTCACTATCCCAAAATTCTATTCCAATTCCCCAATTTGGCAGGAAGGTGACTATTTTCTGGAAGATTGGACCAGAAGGCTCTAGAAAAGCTTTGAAGATGGCCCAGTGGAGCAAGTATCTTCTGTATGAAGACCAGTCTAACAAAAGGTGGAGCAAGTTCATTGCCAGTATATTCTTTATCATGGCAACCTGTGAAAGAGTTAAACTTTTTAAAAAAATGCCCTTCTGCCTTTTCCTGATCCCCTCTGCTTCTGCATGAATACTGAGAATATATGGTAGAAAAGAAAGACAGAATAAGACACACCATTTTGGACCTCCTACAAACATTAACTCAACTGCTGGTACTCTATTGAAGTAACTGGACCTTGTTAATGAGGAAATTCTCACCATCAATAAAGCCAGGAAACATAAAGACTTGCCCAGGGACATATAGCTAAGATATGTCTGAGGTCAGATTTGAACCCATGAATTCCTTCCTCCAGGCTTGGTTTTCTACTGTGCCACCTAGCTTCCCCAATACCAAATGATCATTTTAAAAGGTTAAATTGACCTTAACTTAACAGACAGATGGCAGCTTTGGCACAAAGGGATAGATGTCTTTACAGACATGAAGGTCTTGGTTCCAGTCTTGTTTCTGACACATACCAATGCTTTAGGCACTGTCTAAGACTATGTGTTGCCCAGAAGGTACTGACCTGCAGTGACAGATGGAGTTACCTCACTAAGGAGATCCCTATTCCAATAAAATCATAAGCTTACTCCCTATCCCCATCTTAACAGAAAGGAAGTAATCATTGATGGATGCAGAAGCCTCTTTGGAATCCATTGCCTATGTGTGGTCAGATCTTTAAAAATGAAAGAAAATGCAAAAACTATCAAATAAGAAGAAATTAGAATATAGAAGAAAGGATCCTTTAATAACTGATTTAAAACAGTTGTCATAAGAAGAAGGCTAAAAGAGGCCAGAAACTGTCACAGTCAGTAAAACTCTAATCTACATGCCAGCAGGAGATGTCAAAGGCAACATGATTTTACACTGCAAACAAACTCACCTTCAAAACAATATGGAGGAAGAAGGAAGACATTCTTGAAAGAAGCATCAGAGATAAGAAATAAGCTATAATTTTCTCCAACTTAGTCATAAAATTGACTAAGAGGCATAGAGAATATAAAATCCCACGTTGTTGTTAGTTCTTTAATTACAAAAAATAAAAAAAAGAATTGGGTCAGTGGATCAAAGCAGCTTTAGAGGTTCTCCTATAAGAAGGGGTCTTCAGGGTATATACTGAAATCATGCAAGGTTCCTTGATAGTTTTTTTAAAAGGTTTTTACATAATCAATAATAAATGAGGCATAACAGAATAAGATTTATAATCCTAAAGATGGTTGCCTTGCATGACAGATATCTTCCTGTTTCTGAATAGAAGAGGGTTTGATGGTTCAGCTCTCCAGATGGGGGGGGGGTTTGTGCTGACTGCATTAGACATACCCCAGCATATCTCCTCAGTGGATCCTATGACCACTCAAAGGAGATCATTTTAGCAATCTTCATAAGAAAAATCAAATTGATGGAGGTCTTCTTGAGATCATGACATATAATAGGATGAGCAGCTCACTGAATTAACTTCTCAGTACTTTTTGGACAAAAACTACACATAGACTGAATGAGACAGAAATAAACAGAAGAATGAGCTGGATTGCAACTGAGGAATTATACAGTATTTTTAACAATTACATTAGTGAAACAAAATTCATCTTTTTAACACCAATAATCTTCTGATAATACCATATTGTGGGAAGTATGAAATACCACAACCTTTGAAGAATCAGAATGGCAGGTAACCCAAAGGAGGGAGAGATACAAGTTGGTATAATTAGGTTTATTATATAATATGTAATCATTTGTTATTGTTGAGTGGTTTTCAACTATGTCTGACCCTTTGTGACCTCATTTGGAATTTTCTTGGCAAAGATACTGGAGTAGTTTGCTATTTCCTTTTTCAGTTCATTTTACAGATAAGGAAACTGAGGCAAACAGAGGTAAGTGAATTGCTCAGGGTCACCAAACTACTAAGTGTCTGAGGCCAAATCTAAAGTCAGGAAGATGAGTCTTCTTGACTCCAGGCCCAGCACTCTATCTGTTCTGCCATCTACTTGCCCATGTGTGATAATATATTTATAGAAATCTTTAAGTACTTATATAAAGTATCATTTGAGTCGTACAACTGTTTTCTGAGGCAGTTACCAGAGGTGTTATTCCTCTCATTTTTTTTTAACCCTTACCTTCTGTCTTGGAATCAATACTGTGTATTGGTTCCAAGGCAGAAGAGCAGTAAGGGCTAGGCAATGGGGGTTAAGTGACTTGCCCAGGGTCACACAGCTGGGAAGTGTCTGAGGCCAGATTTGAACCTAGGGCCTATTGTCTCTAGGTCTGGATCACAATCCACTGAGCTACCCATCTGCCCCATATTCCTCTCATTTTAAAGAAGGGAAAACTGAGGCTGAGAGAGATAAAATGACTTGCTCATTACTCATACTGCTAGTGTGGCAGGATTGGAATCTCATTCTTCTGATTCCAAGTCCAGCATGCTATTGATCAGAATTATGCCCACAAGGTCACAATCTCTCTACTTTGTTCAAGTATTATAGTTAGTTTTTTAAAGATTTAAAAGTTAGCACAGAATATCTGAATTTTAGTAGGGAGATTTCAGCTTTAAAATTTATCAAGATCCAAAGGTTACTGAGGAAGTATTTTAGGTACAGAGAGCTTTCCTAAGGCTCTTAAAATCACAATCTCTTTCTTTTTTCTTTAACTTAAAACAACTGTTTTTCAGTTACATGGAGAAACAATTTTTTGACAACTGTTTTATGACATTTTATGATTCAGATTCTCTCCCTCCCTCCCTTGTCTTTTCCTTACTCAGGTGGCAAGTAGTCTGATTTACGTTATACCAGTGCTTTCATGCAATGCATATTTATATATTCCTCATGCCATGACAGAAGACACATATCACACATATACTAAAAATCTCATGAAGGAAATAAAGTGAAAGATGGCAAGCTTTGATCTGCAGTCAGACTCCAACAGTTCCTTCTTTGGCTGTAGATAGCGTTTTTTATCACAAGTACCTTGGAGTTAGTTATCTTGGAAACTTGTTTTGCTGAAAATAGTTTAGACCTTCACAGTTGATCATCATACAATAGTTCTGTTACTGTATACACTATGCTGGTTCTGCTCACTTCCCTTTGCATCAGTTCATATAAGTCTTTCCATGCTTCTCTGAACTCCTCCTGTTTGTCATTTCTCTTGGTACAATAGCATTCCATTATAACCATATACCATAATTTGTTCAGCTATCCCCCAGTTGATGGACATCACCTCAGTTTCCACTCTTTGCTATCACAAAGAAAGCCGATAAAATTATTTTTTCTGCAAGTGGATAATTTTCCTTAATTCTGATCTCTTTGGGATACATATCTAGTAGTGGTATTGCTGGGTCAAAGTTTTGTGGCCCTTTGGGCATGGTTCCATATTGCTCTCCAGAATAGTTGTTTTCAATTAACAGTTCCACCAACAGTGTATTGGTGTCCAAATTTTCCCAAATTCTCTCCAAACACAATATCTTTATAACTGGTACCATCTCAGATGCTAGTGCATAGGGAGCAAACAAAGAATATTGCTATGATGCTAAAAAAATGATCACCTGTTCATAATATCAAGAACTGGAAGGAAACTCAAATTATTTAGTACCTTTTCCTGTTAAAGATGAGGCAAATAGAGACCAAGAAAATTCAAGTGATTTGTTTAAGGTCCCACACGCAACAGAGCTGGAATTCAAACCCAGATCTTATGATTCTAATTCCATTATACTAGCCTGATTCTCTCCAACTCCATTTTTCAAAAGGCCAGGAAAGCCTGAAAACAGAGGCTTCCTCTTTCCATTTGCATTTCAGCTTGACAATTTAAATAGGGGAAATCTAGTGTTCTGTCATATCTTATTATCTGTTCATCATGACCACTTCAAGTAGAGGATTCACTATGCAACTGTTAAAAATAATCTTCAAGAAAAACTGTATTGCATTCATAACAGAAAAGACAATCAATATTAAACCAATTTCCCATTTTTATCATTTTCTGAACTTTTAAAGGATCTTTCTCTTTTAAACAAGCAAGGCAAGTACGATGGGTGCAGTATAAAGGAGAAACAGATCCTATGTCTATCTGGCTTTTTCAAATCATTTCAGAAACGATCATATCAAAGATTTTGCATTGTATGCAAAATAGAAACTCTGAAAACACTTTTTTGAAGAGTATGTGGTTTTATATTTGAAAGCAAATGATAAATTGACAGTTTGTGTGCAGGATTAAATCATTTGCATGACTGTAATGAGTTTCAAAATCCCAAATTTTCATAAGTAGGAGTTCCTGAGAAGATTTCTTTGGGGCAGGAGGATACTGGAGTTTAATGTACAGAAGACAGCAATGAAATTTGCTTTTACCAGTGAAATTTGTTAAGTTCTGAGGTGAGAATGTACTTTCTGTGGATAAATTACAGGCACAGAGTAGCTAAGGTGACTCAGAGGATAGAGAGCCAGGCCTGGAGATGGGAGGCATTAGGTTCAAATCTCCTTAGAAGTTTCCTAGTTATGTGACCCTGGGCAAGTCACTTAACCCTAACTGCCTAGCCCTTACCACTCTTCTGCAGTGGAACCCATACTTAGTGTCGATTCTAAGACAGAAAGTAAGGTTTAAAAAAAAAAGAAAAAGAAGTTATGGGCAGCTCCTTCTGCAAATCAAATTTGCATCTAAAAATGTTTTCCAAATTGCTCTTTCCCAGTTTGGTGAGTGGGACCCAGCAGTGTCACTTACTCACTGTCAGTGAACAATATTAAGGCTTGAGAGAGCCATGCATGATCACACTTACTGTAGCATCAACTATTTTTTTCTTAATTGTCCTGAGAGCCTAGAAAGGAAACAAGCGTCTGTGCTGACAGAGGAGCTCAGCGTGAACTCTCATTTTTCACATGGAGCTAATTAAAAACTGAAATTAGTTAAATATGGAAATGACACTTGCAAGCACTTTAGTAGAATTCTGGCAAAATCCCACTAGAGTGCTCTGACATTACCTGCTGCTTCGAAACTCCCCAACTGAATTTCACAGTTAAAAGGCTGAGCAAAGGGAAAGTTATTATTGAGATTTCCGATTCAAAATGTGTCTGTAAAACTCCAAATTAAATTTCATGGCTGGTCCTTGTGTGATTGGGGCTATAGCACACAGACCAATGGAATGGGAATCAGACAATGTCCCAGTACACGCTCATATTACCTGAATTTTAGGTATGGTGCAACGGGATGTCTCGTGTTTGACGGCTGGAAGGTTAACAGCTTCCTTCTCTAGAGATCAGTCAGTGTGAGGCTTGGGCATGCGCAGACACATATGCACACACATACAAAGAGATTCATTTGAGGAAACAACATGGAAAATAGGAGGGGTGTACCCAATCGAGGAGGCTGCTTAAGCTACAGCTAGTCCTCCTGTAGAACTTATTTTATGTGTGTGTATATACATACATACACAAAAACTGCATATCTCTGTCTATCTATCCACCTGTCTCTGTAACTATCCATCTATCTCTATCTATCTATCTATCTATCTATCTATCTATCTATCTATCTATCTATCCATCTATCTACCCATCTCTGTCTGTCAATCTGTCTCTGTGTCTATCTTTCTGTCTTTGTCTATCTGTCTGTATTGTTCTATCTACCCATCTATCTGTCTATCTATCCACCTGTATTGCTGTCTGTCTGTCCATCTATGTGTCTATCTGCCTCTCTGTCTGTCTCTCTGTCCTCTCCATCTGCCTATCTCTCTGTTTACATATCTATCTATCTATCTACCCATTTCTCTGTCTATCTGTCTCTGTGTCTATCTTTCTGTCTTTGTCTATCTGTCTGTATTGTTCTATCTACCCATCTATCTGTCTATCTATCCACCTGTATTGCTGTCTGTCTGTCCATCTATGTGTCTATCTGCCTCTCTGTCTGTCTCTCTGTCCTCTCCATCTGCCTATCTCTCTGTTTACATATCCATCTATCTATCTATCTATCTATCTATCTATCTATCTATCTATCTATCTATCTATCTATCTGTCTGTCTGTCTGTCTGTCTGTCTGTCTGTCTGTATGTCTGTCTGTCTGTCTGTCTATCCATCTGCCTATCTCTCTGTCTATATATCCTTCCATCTATCTATCTATCTATCTATCTATCTATCTATCTATCTATCTATCTATCTATCTATCTGTCTGTCTGTCTGTCCGTCTGTCCATCTGCCTATCTCTCTGTCTACATATCCTTCCATCTATCTATCTATCTATCTATCTATCTATCTATCTATCTATCTATCTATCTATCTATCTATCCTTCTGTCTATACACTTGACTCTCTCTCACTCTCTCTCTCTCTCACACACACACACACACACACACACACATTTCCCATTTAGAAATTGTAATTAGGATGAACTTGTTATGCCTTAGGCCCATACAGGTGAGAGGCCAAAGGATTTTGGCCAAGTGGGAGAAGGAGCGTTGTGCAGCCAGTCTTCTCTTGAACCCCGTGGTAGAACTGTTTTACCAAGTGGACAGTGACGGATGGTACCTTGCTAGGTATGGCATTGAATGAGTGCCATCTGGGATCACACGTTCTGCTTTACAGGCAAAAGCAGGAGTGTTTGCTCAAGGGCAAATTATGATGTTTGTCTGCATCTGCATACAATTTAATTAAACCCGCCTACATATCTGATAGCTCTGGATCGGTGTCAATGCTTTCTGGAGGGCCAGCCACTTTCCAAACAACTGGAGTGTTGTGATTTTATTGTTTTTTCGACACCTCATCCATTTGCCCTTGAGGCAATCCCTTCCCCCTGGACTCTGGCCATAATTGCAGCTCGCACCAAGTCTCTGCCTGGGCGGGCCAGAAAGTGTAGCCACTTAGAGCCAAAGCCAGCCTTGCTCTGTAAATCAGCTGGCAGGGAAGATTCGGCAGGCTGGGTTGCCAGAAAGACTTCTCTGGCAGCTATCTGTATAATCTTCACATCACACCCTGGCTTTGCTAGTCCAGGGCCTTGAAATCATCTCGGCTTACCCAGCTGGATGGGTGGAATGCTGCAGCTGTACCATCAGGCTGGCTTATTTTATTGAATTTTGAATATCCAATTTCAAAGCAATTCAAATGAATTTGCCCAAGGCCTCGGATCAGTGTGACTCCCGACACTCTCCGCAATAGGGTTTCGAAGTTCATATTTCTAAACAAAGGCAAGATTACAGGAGCTTTCCTTGTCAAGACCAGCACCTCTAAAGAGCCCACTCTACTAACTCTATTAGGCCATAGGCTGACAGCAACGAAAGATGTTGTGTTAATCCATGGTCCAGAGTACAGGAGCTGTGGTGGCCAGAGGAGATTGGGAAAGCTGGGGGTAGAGGGATGGGAAAGTGATAGCTGACATTCATCAATGCTCATCAAATGCAGGCAAGAATCCTGGGCCAGGTGTTTATTCAAAAAGCAGTTAACGAATTTCAATGTAAGGCTTCCTAGCCTTGGTTGAGGAGTTCCTTTAGCCTTCTTCAGTTCCATTCAAGCAACTATTCATGCTGTAGGGGCACCACCTAACAAGCATTTATGACGTGCCTACCACTACCAAGCACGGGGCCAAGAGCTCTGGATACAAAGTCAACACAATCCATCCCTGCCCCTGTGTGTACATTCTACTGGGGGTATTTCTAAAGTCACTGGACAAGAGAGAAGACATCTTGCTGTCAGAGGGGGCAAGACAATCTATACACAGCAGGTTCTCCTTTGCTTTAGTAGGTTTTGGTAGGAATTTCTTATTGAAAAATCATCATTAAGCTCTCAAGAGTTAAGACCAACTTGATGACTTCGTGATGCTCAGATTCTTACTGAGGGGTCAGTTACCCATTACTTTGTATGGGCCAGGAAAGTTCAAGGCATGCAGAGACCTCTGGATGACCCTCCCAATTTATTAAATCTGGGAAACCTTCCTCTAAGAGGTCCTTGTGTCCCTTTGATTTTTTTTTTATTATTACTGTTCTCTTTGTAGTGCCCACCCATAGGCTGGCTAGCTTTGAAAGTGGGGAAAAAATCTATAATTTTGCCAAGTAAGTACATCACAAGACCATAATGCTTACAACCTAGGTGCCTGACTCAAGTGTCTCAAGCATGCATCATTACATACTAGTGCCCAAATCCCCTCATGGGAGATTTCTATGGTTCCAGAGATGCCACACAGACAGAAAAAAAGCGACAATGAAAAACTCCAGAGTCAGAAAAAGGTCTGTCTGTTGTCTGGGTCAGATGGTTGGAACAGCCTTGAAGAATTCAATGGGCAGGGGCCAGATAAGAGTCTACCTAACCTACAATCCATATTGTGGGATTCAGACAATGAAAAGTTGGTTTGTTAAGCCAGAGGCCAGAATGAATGTCCAAGGTTTGCCCAGTTTTATTTTGAAGCAAAACCAATTAAAAAAAATTTCCCCTTTTATAAATAGTGCTTCTGGTTACTTAGCTAGTAGTTGTTTTTAATTATAAGCTAAAGAGTTATTCGGTAGCTCTGAAACTAGCACTCTCATTCCCAAAGATGCCTTTTTTTAATATTTATACATCTAAAGAGGGTTGCCCTTCCAGACATAGAAAATCATTAGAAAGCCTTCTCAAGAGGATATAACTACGGTCAAGGTCATACACAAATCTGAAATCCAAATTTAGCTGTGACTTACCAGTAGGTGCCACTTTTGTACCATAAACAATTTGTAGACCTCTGCAATCTTTATTTCTAGGTTATCAATTTTTAAATAGAGGGAAAAATGCTTGTGAGACAATTCTGAGCACATAAAAGTTGTAGAAACTTTCCTTTTTTGCTTGTTACTTGGCACATTTATTTAATAGTGCTTTTTGATTTTATTTTTTCACTAGTATACAGTAGATGAATGAAACAACACTAAAGAAAACTGCACTCAAGGAAATGTTTTGTAACAATTCTAGCTTCAGTTTGGCATATAACCTATCTAACTACATTTGTAAGAGGAAATATTCAGAATTGCTATGATAGTGGAGGAAAAAATAGTCTGGATAGCCTCCAAAGATTCCCTGTATCTTAGCAACAACCAAGGCTCTTAAAATCCAACATCTCAGTTTGTATAGCTGACTGGAATTAGTTCTACTCTGCCCATCCACACATAGATCTTAAATCACACCCCAAGTTGGCTGAGAGATACATTTCTATGAATCTTGCACCTAAGTCATATGAAAACAGGTCGCTGTCAAAGAGCTAGCAACTCTTTCCCAGAAAAACATGTAAAAGTAAGAATGAGATGGGGGTCAAATATTTGCAGCTGCCTATGCTGACTGAAAGTACTCTTGCCATCAAATACTGCAAGGTAGGAAGGAAGGTAAAGGAAGAGGAAAATGGGAAATGGCAGCACCCTTGGGATGCTTCTTCCCTGAGTAGGAGTGCTAGGGGAATTTTTGGTGAAAGAGTTGAGGTTATTCTCTGGTATTTGTCTCCTGGGATTTTGGTAGGCTCAAGGTGGGTGGGTGGGAGTGACTAGAAAGACTGGCCAGGGAGATCAATGGGTTGATTTGTAAATTTCCCTCTATCTTGCTCAAGGGCACATGGAATAATTTGTCCTGTTTTTTTTTTTTAAGTCCCAAGTCTCCAGATAAAAAATAATATATGATTTCTGGGATTTTTATTGTCCTTTTCTTCTCTCTAACATCTGTTTTCCTTAATTTATCATTCAGTGGCACAAAAATCTTGCTTTTCAATTAAAAGATGGAATCTTATTATCATATAACACTTTATTACCCTCAGTTTTATATCTTCATGAAATATGTTCAAATAACTTAGAGAGGGCAACCCATATCAAACGTGTAGATAATCAACTCTTTGACAATGTCAGCCTACCTGACATTGGGATCATAAACAGCTGGTCTAACACCAGACTCTAGATACATGCCATCAGTGGCCAATATAAATTATCCTTATTCCATTATTTCTAGAGGCCAGTCCAAGGTTTACTTCCTCTATGGGAGGATGTTAGTGTATAAGCAGGGGCAATATGAGTTTACTCTAGTGTAACATACCTATCATCATCAACAACAATAACAATACACTCACAGGGACATTCTGGAGTAAAATTTAGTCTTAGGACCCTCCCTGGGAAAAACAAACCAAAACAAAAACTTCCTCACACAGGAGTTCCCAAGACTCTCACTGAAAAAAGCCATGGGTTTTAAAAATAGGAATTTAATTTTCTGCAAATTGTCTCTACCCCTGAACTGCAGGGGGGAGTCAGCACAGCCTGAAGAAGCCCCAAAGGGGCTGACAAGGCTCTTCTTCTCTTTATATATCTTTTGGATATATAAAGATTGCCAGATTTGGATTGCCAGCCCCCTCCCTTACTATGGAGGATTCAGTCAGTATATAGCTGGGGCTATCTAGGTAAGAGTGCTTAATAAAATGGGGTCTAGACCAGGGGTACTCCAGTTTTTTCTTTTCCTAGTATCCACGGTCCTCTAAACTTATTTTTTTATGGGGTGGAGGAAATAAGTATATGTTGAAGAAAATGCTTACAAAATAGTTTCAAAACACTTGGAAACAATATCTATTCACAAATTATCCCCATTCACAAAATGAAAGGGCAAATTGCATGAACTGAGATAAATTCAGAAGGAAAAGAAATCAGAATTAATGCCAAGAGGACAAAAGGATAAAAAGGGGAATAGAGGGAGAAGAGGAGAAATAATTTCCTCACTTTTAACAAAAGAGGAAACTAGGGCACAAATAAGGGTTCTAGTCATCCTGCTAGTTCTGGGGAGGAGTTCAGACTAGAATACAGTTCTCCTGACTCTCAATTTGTGTATCTTTCTGCTACATAGAGAAGAAAATGAAACAAAGGAAACAAGGGAGGAGGAAGAGTGAGGATGGGAAAAAAGAACAAAGATTAGGAAGGAGAGTGATAAGGTATAACTCAAGAGAGTGGCAGGAAGAGAGGGCTTACAGATTCTGTAAATGTAAATAAGATGCAGCAAGGAACTTTCAACCCTCCCTCTGTTCTGTATTCTTACATACGACACGCCTGTCACAAACATTGTCAAAAACTGTAATTGAAAAGATATCGGAACAATTATCAGGCAGACAGAGCCCTTTATTCTCAGTGGAATGATGGCACTGAGACACCACGGCACGCTGGGATGGAGTGGAATGAAACAGGCTTCTCAGCACCAGGATTAAACATATCACTCTCTTAGTAATTTTCCTTTCTCACTTCAATGAAAATTAAATATCGGAGATTGTTATTAAAGAGCAATTTGCTATGCTGGCACAGTGAAACAACCCTCACCACAACCACACAGATATGGTTAATAAATAGGGCTAAAATGTGATGATGAAAGCACATTTAGAGAATTCATAGCACCCTAAAACAGACACAAAGATAAACAGAACTACATGCATGGCACCCATTAGAAATCAGGGAAAGGACCTAAAAAGTTTAATATGATTTGCTTCTCCTTCTTATTCTCTCTGTAATGAGATGAGAATCTCTGTTAAAGAGTTCTAGGTTCATCTTATTTAGTCAAGAAGGAGTCACCTGTTTTGTTAGCTGAATTTCTAGATGGAGAAGAGGCTGCTGGCAGAGAAGAGCAAGAAAAGCAGGAATTAAGGAGCTCGAACAGGAGGGAGGTCTCTTGACAGAAGCAGAATGTCCCTGTTAGTTTAGCTGATATCCTTAGATCCAGGTTATCTGGGGAGATCCCAAAGGAGAGGCATGAGCCTTCATAGTGCCTGTTGGTAGTCTGGAATAAATGAGAGAAAACGCTCCTCTCCACATACTTTCCTGTCTCCTTTGAAAAAAGATTCTATCAAGATAAAAAGCACAGATCAACAGAGGAAGTGACTTTGGACAGAGGGAAAGACAGGGGGAAAAGAAGAGAGAAAAGAAAAAGGGAGGAGAGAAAGGAAGAAGAAAGAGAGGGAGCGAGTAAGAAAGAAAAGAAGAAGAAGAGAGACAGGGTGACCTGGCTGATTCTGTCCTTGAAAAGTAAAATCACTCTTTGTAAGGCAGGAGCCATCAATAAAGTCATTTGCCAGTTTGGAGCTGAATGAATTTGTCAATATGCCTTCTAAGGAACAATGGTGGAGACAAAGGGAAGGACACTTTCCCTTCAGGACCATTCCCTGATTCTGACAGGTAGGGGAACACCAACCAAGGCAAAGAGAACAAAAGAGGTGAAATACAGAATTAAAGAAAAATTGCTAAAAAGACTCACATGAAATCTTCCTCCCCCCACCCCCACCTATACAGACATTCCCTAGAGGTAAATGCTTCCTGAATCACTGCCCTACACTATACAGAGATGTTGCCCTTTTTCTTGCTGGATACCCACCAAGAAACCAACTCAGAATCACAGAGTTTAAGAGTTGGAGAGGACCAAAGTCATTTTCTAGTTCAGTGGTTCTCAAAGTGTGGTCTGAGGACCTCTAGTGGTCACTGAGGCCCTTTCAAGGGTATAATGCAGTGATACAGGAAGCTTTACCTCTAGGGAATGTTTGTATAGTTTGAGGGAGAGGAGGAAAAAGGTTTCATGTGAGTTCTCCTTTTGAGCAATTTTTCTTTAGTTCTGTATTTCACCTCTTTTGTTCTCTCTTTGCCTTGGTTGGTGTTCCCCCATCTGTCAGAATCAGGGAATAGTCCTGCATGGAAAGTGTCCTTCCCTTTGTCTCCACCATTGAGGTCAAAACTAATTTCATAAAAAATATTGACACTTTAATTTTGAATATGCCAAATATTGAAAGATACAACCCACATAAACAAAAGCGTTTGGGGTCCTCAACTTTTAAGGGTGTTAAGAGGCAAAAAAAATTTAAGAACCACTGGTCTACTCCATAAGAGAAAAAGCTGACAGAATAAAAATTGGAAAGTTAGATGGACTTTGGGGGCCATTTATCTGAAACTCTACCTCCCATTTCACAGATGAGGAATGATTTGTCTAAGGTTACCCAAAATAAGCAGCAGAAGTAGGATTTGAATATAGATTTTCTGACCAGAGTTCTTTGACTACTGCTTTCCATTGTAAAATGCTGCCACCCAAATGCCCTTCATAGCATTAATATCAGCTGGGCATCTAGCCTCTGAATGAAAAACTCAAGTAAGTGAGGAGCCACCTACATGCCCATTCCATTTTGGACATCTCTCATTATTAGGAATATGTTCTTTACACTGATCTGAAATCTGTCTCTTTGCATCTCCTAGCCACTGCTTCTAGTTTTTCATTCTGGAATCAAAGAGAGGAAAGACTATTTTTCTTCCACAGTATATAGCCCTTCAAATACTAGGAAACAGATTAAAATCTTCCAAATTTTCTGGCTAAATAAACACCTCCAATACCTTATGTCAACCCTCATATGGTATAGTGTTATAATTAAAATTCTCTTGAGAGAATGATTTTTAGGTAAGAGTATAAGCTTATTGATTTTACCAGATTTATTGGTTAGACCAGCAACATAACTGATAAAATGATATAGGTCTTCATGGCTCTTTGGGGACCAGGGACCACCTGAGATGGGTCAGGCAGCTTAATAAAATAGATTTTTAGGAGTTCATTATCCAGTTTGTCCTTTGAACATCCCAAGACATCTTTAATTGGTGATAGCTAATTAAGAGGTGGTCCATCAACCTATCCACCCCTCCCCATACCTACATCTGGGGGAACACATACACAAGAGAAGAACCATTCTGTTAAAAAGGAAGACATTCCTTGGGATTAATAAGGACAAAGAAAATGCAAAAAGCAGCAGGCTGGATGATATCTCTGACCTAGATCCCAGATACAGAAAGAAACACACAGTAATTATCCCTAATATTTAGGAATTAATATAGTATATGAAAAATAAATTCTCACAAAGTCTCTTACCACCCAATGTGCCCTTGGTTTGCATTCCTTTGAGAGAAGGAAAGTAAAAAAAGAGAATTATTAAGTGCCTACTATGTACCAGGTACTAAGTGCTTTATAAATATTATCTCATTTGATCAATGTCCTTCCTAAAATGAGACCATGAGAACTGAATACAAAAGACCAGATATGTTCTGATTAAAGCAGAGCAGGACTATTATCTTTCATACATTACAAATGCAATTTAAGATGATATTTTAAAAATTTTATGCCTGCCATGTTATACTGTTGATATATACTGAATTTAAAGTCACCCAAAAATAAAATCTTTTTTTTCAAGTGAACTTTTGTCTAGCTATATGTCTTCCTTATTTTCTAATAGATGGAGTTTTATTTTGATTTTGGTCTTGAACATAGAACATGGGGATATAAAGTCCAATATCCAGTTTCCACATATTTTTGCTTTCTTTTCTCTAGATCCTTATGTGTTGAGAACTTTTCACTCCATATAATTTGTCTATTATGAGTATTCAGATTGGGAACATCTTTTAAAACAATATGAAGGATCTGGGTTCAAATATAATCTCAAATACTTCCTAGGTGCATGATCCTGGGCAAGTCACTTAATCTCAATTGCCTAGCCCTTGCTGCTCTTCTGTCTTAGAATTGTATTAAGATAGAAGGTAAGGGTTTTTACATTTTAAAAAACTGTTGAAATATTTTTTGGAATGTGATTCTTTTATCCAATATATTTGTTTTTTTTCTATTCAGATTTGTGCTTTGTATAAATATCATAAGCATGCAATCTACGCTTTCACCAATAAAAGTATTGAACAATAAGCTCCAGTAGATGCCTCCCTTTAGGTTGACATCAATAATTTAATCAATTCCAAATTCTCCTTGATATACTATGGTCTATCCTACATCTCTTTGACTTGTGCGCAAGAATAGCATTAGGGATTTTGTCAAGACTACTTCTTCTAAATCTGAGCCATGTCGTGGTTGGCTTATCATTATAATTTACTGAGCTGTCTATCCAGCTAGAGTCAAGTAGGCAAAGGACAGGCCCTAAGGCAAGGACTCTTACCAAAGCCAGAATTCCCTTTCATATCTCTACCACTCCTTTATTCCAATGGTGCAAGCTTTCCTTTCCCTCTTTGAATTTCATGCAGAACATGGGTAATGCAAAACATCAGGTAACCTGTAAAAGATCCAGCAGGCTCTTCCAGAGTGGAAGAACTGAGTTCCAGGAGTTATTTAGCTAAAGCAGCTGCTACAAGGCAGGTACCATCCCTAGAACAGACATAAAGTTGTCAGAGCTCCAGAGGGCTTCCAATAAGCACTTAAAGTACAGAGTTTAAGCTTAACTTCGGCCAGGTTTAAGCTGAGACTCATCTCCTGTTATCTCAGGTTCATTGTATTCTCCAAGAAAAGTTTTTACTCCTTGACTTATCAGAAGTACTTGGGAATGGGGAGAGTCTTATGAAGTGATGAAGAGTAATGAAGGTAGAATCATCAGAGCAATATAAATTGATAAGAATACTAAAAAAGTTGAACCCTGGACCATTGTAATGAAATCTCAATCTTGGAGAATTAATAATGAAACACACCTCCTTTCTCTCAGTACAGAGGGACAGAAATTGAATGGGCTTTGGTTTTGATGTCTTTTTTTGTTAAAGGGAGTTATGTGTGTGAACAGGGCAGCTAAAGGGGAAATGAATGTGGTATGCAAAAACAAAAGGCAACAATAAAGAAAAAATGTATAGTAGATGAAAAAGAGGTTCTATAAGTGACTCATAAGGCTTTTGGGGCTAGGGAAATAGAGTCTATATTCAGTTTTTTAAAAGGACCCCTGAATTATGGGGGAATTATTTTTCTGAATTTGTCTTTATTTACTCCCACATGTTCACTAGTTGTGTGGTTAAGTGATTAGTTGGCTTTAATTTTTTACTTATTCCACTAAAATATGCACTTCTCGATGAACTTAGTTTGAAACATAGCTTTCTTTGTTGAAATGTTTTATTTACTGGTGGCCATGTGTCTAAATAACTATACAAGAAAGAATCACAATTGCTACTGGTGTGGGATAAAGTGCTTTATTTGTGTTTTTAAGTCAGTAAGTCATTTAGAAGAATGCAATTACTAGTCATTTAGTCATTGCAATCATCTCAGCCACATTCAACTAGTGTTTATTAAAGTATTTACCAGGTATACTTAGAAGCAATTTTCTCTAGGGCATTTCATGGGAACATACTAAAGATTTAGGCAAGGGTCTCAGATTTATGAGGTTAATTTTATTTTCTTCTGCCCAATGAAAATGACTCTCAGGTACAAAGATCTTTTGTTCCTTTCCATCTAAATGATCAATATATCTGAAGGCATAGAAAACTCGAATGCAGAAAGCAAACTTCATTGTTCAGCTATGAAATCTGCTTTATTTTGCTTCTACCACCCTTCTGTTCAGTTGCTATTTGTTTCCATCCACTGATATATGCATTTGTGTTGAAGATTTGTATTAAAGCACGATGCAAGTTTCCTGTGATGGAAATGTCAAGATAAAATAATCAGAATCTTGGGAAAACTTAGGTCATTTTCTGTCCTTCTTTTTAGAATGAGCTAACTTCCCCTTGGAAGTTCTCACACACTTTAGTGTTTCGGGAAGGGAAAAATGCAATAGAACTTCTTCCTAAGGTTGCTCCACCAGTATTCAAATATGTTGTGGGGGGAAAAAAGAATCAAACATTGTCCTCTGAAACAGGATAGGGGGATAGCTAGATACAAGGATGCTTTATACAATACTTAGTTAATTGAATCTTTAAAAAAATATTGCATTTTATAAAAATGATTAGGTATAACTATATGAAATATGTTGTCTCATTTAAACTATTTATTGCTCTCCTAAGCTGACAGCACTATAAACACTAAAATAATGGCACTAAGGGAGATAGATTTAGAGCTCATGGGGATGTAAGATTGTAGTTCTAAGGGATTGTAGACTTTGGGCAACAAACTACTTTTTTCACTGAGCTGGGGGGCCTCTGATGATCTTTTCTCCCTGATGGTACCTCAGCAAAGCTGTTTTCTGCTGTTCTGTATTGGGTTACAGCAAACCAGAATGAGGGGCTTCAATTCTTCCAGCTCATAGACTCAGGGTTAAGGGGCAGGGCTGTTAGAGCCCTTCTGTGATTTCATACTCCAGCCAAAAGGCTAGTTAGAGAGACCTTTAGGCATTTAAATATGTATTTTGAGCTGCTTTCCCTCTGCTTCTACTTGGCCTGAGGTTTGAACTCTTATTTGAGTTATGGTCAGAAAAGAAAGAAACAAAAGGATCTTCAGGGCTTATTTTCCTGAACTGTAATGCTTCTCTGGTGCCTCACCATGGTATGTTGATGACCCTAGTTTTTCAGGGGTGATGCCAGTGGAATACAGGTTCTGGCAGGTCCTACTGAGCTGGGAAGTATTTGAGTACGGACCTGATCATCAGCTATAGGCTTGTCATCTTAGACAAGTCTGGCTAAGTTCAGAGAAGCTTATCCTGAGGTCTGCTACTTTGTGATGAATTCTTTGGCCCTGGCAGGTCTCAAAGCCTAAATACTAAGCCTTAGAAGGTTTGCAACTGGAAGGGGTGGAGTGTATCTCCTCACCAGCGACATCATAGATTCTTCAAGTGTCAAAGTGTTTGAAATATATGAAGTATAATGTTCCAGTAACTGGAAAAAAACCAAGACATGCTGCTCAGAGGACAGAAAAGGAGAAAGAATAAAAATAAATTTGAAGTGTATTATACTAGTGAGTTACAAACTACTGACATATGAGATTGAAACAGAAAGAAATCACTAGGGTGGGTTTAGGTATTTGGTGTAGGATCTGCCTTATCCCTAGGTACTTAGAGCCATGATTACAAAGTAAGGCAGAGAATAACAGAAGAGACAAAGACATACTCTCCTTCAACCCTAGGCCTTCATCACCTCATTAATGAACAGAATATAAGACCACTGGTTCTTACTCCACCTGGACTATAGAATGCTGAGTGATAACAATTTTGGCCAATTTTACCAATCTGTACCAAGGGGCTCTTTAAATCAAGTCAGCTTAATGGGCAAAATCTTTGATATAGTGTAAAAAGACCGAGAGGGTTGTAATCTATTCCTCTTACACAATGCTATATTTATAGCAAAAAATGTGGGGCGGGGGGGGGCAGTAGACGATAGCTTTTGAAAAGGAAATGGGAACTCCAAAGAAAGACTTTTCCTATTTTCTAATACTCCTCTTCTCAATTCAATATTGAAAGACTTATTCAAATCATATGGAAGATATTTTCTGTGAAGCTTTACTTATTTGGTTTATATCTATCATCTATCTATCTGTCTATCCATCTACCATCTATCAACTGTCAATCTATTCATCTATCATCTAGAACCTCTAGCAACTCTCTTATCTTATGATTTCTACATCTATAATTTATTCTCTGTCTCTCCTTTATGTTTCTCCCCTCAACCCCCAGCATCTAGCATAGTTCATGGCACAGAGTGATCATTTAATATGTATTTATTAAATGAATTAATTTTACAGGCTAATCTATGAACTTATAATATTTCTATTTTATAATCAATCATTAAGTGTAGCTGGAGTCTCTGTCACATATTTGTCCCCCCTATTTGGAGTATATTATGGGTCAGCCTTCACTCAGAACCATATCTCATGAGCTACTATGGACACGTTTCTTTTATAAGCTAAGCAGAACACATATTAATTTAGTTCAGAAGGTATTTATATGAACAGCATGGCAAAAAAAAAATGGTGTAAAAGATCCCCTCCCCGCCTCTCCCAGAACCCAGAGGAATATTCTCCCACAAGTTGCCATACAAGTGGAATAAAGGGCACATGTAGGAAACACATATGACCAGGGAGTGCATTTGGAGAAGGTACACATATGGAGAAAATGAGTCGTTACGGAAACTTGCCCTTTGAAGCATATCCCCATTGGAATGCCTTTCTGCCTCTAATGCTGCTGCTGCTGCTCCCTTGAGGAGCTGCTGATTGTAGTCCTGTAAGATTGTAGTCTTTAGGCTACAAACTGCTTTCTTCGCTGAATTGGGGCCCTTTGCTGATCTGTTCTCTCTGCCAGGTTCCTCAGCAGAACCGTTTTCTGTTGCTCTCTATTGGGTTACAGCAAGCCAGCATGAGAAGTTTCAGCCCTTCCAGCTCATAGTCTCAGGGGGGGCTATTACAGCTCTTTTGTGATCAGTTAGTTAGAGAAACCCTTAGGCATTTAAATCTGTGCTTGAACTTCTTTTTCTCTTCTTCCACTTGGACTGAGGTTTGAATTCTTGTTTGAGTCATGGTCACAAAATAATAGAACTCCTTTCAAATCGCTGGTCACTAGCCTTGGTCCTTAAAAAATCTTTCCAGGAGCTCCAATGAATAAAACTGCCATCAAGTTCCATAGAGCTCAGTAAGGAGACTCTTTGACTCTCAATATGGTTAACTTTAGGAGGTGCTGGTGGTACTGATTAAACTAGTCTTATTTTTATCTTCTGACTAATTTCCCCCCAGCAACCAATCTGCTGTACTCTTTTCATATTTAGTTATTATAATAATTTTTACAGTGATAATAATAATATTTATATTAAACCTATGTTTAAGGTGCTGCGCTATAAATATTATGGAGGATATAGACAAGATATATGCTGAGATCAGACTCTGACTAGCTATAAAACTGATCCAGAGGCACCCCGATACCATTTGCAATAAGTTCTATATTTAATTCCATTCTGCTACATTCACTTCAATAAGCATTTGAGCACTGATTATTGCCAAGAACTATGCTAGAAGCTGGTTATGCAAAGGCAAAAATGAAAATCCTTGCTCTTCTGGAGTTCATATTCTATTGGAGGAAGTATATCATAATCTTTAACTTTTCTTAAAAAAATTTGAAAACCTTACCTTCTCTCTTAGTACCAGTTCTAAGACAGGAGAATGACAAGAGCTAGGCAATGAAGGTTAAATGACTTGCTCAGGTTAAATGACAGCTAGGAAGTATCTGAGTATTGAACCTAGATCCTCCTGACTTTAGGCCTGGTGTTTGCCCTATCCATTGTTCTACTAATCTGCCCTTCTAACATTAAAAAAAAAAACATTTAAATTTAGCTTAATTTTTTTCCACCCTCTAACTTTTATTATACTCAACTTCAGAAAATTTGTGGCAAATACACTGTGAACCTGCTTCGGAGGCTAAGTCAATTTCAAATGCTGCCTTGGAATCATAAAAGTTAGTTCAAGTTTTTCTATAATTATTACCTTAATCTCCTAAATGTAGTCACTACACACAAACTTGCACTATATGTCTTCACATTTACTTGTTCAAATTAACTAGAGTAAGAATTCCCAGACAAGTCATGGTTGGGTTGTGATCTGTGTTAGTGGAAGGAGTCCCCAAGAAAGGATATCCACAGGCATAAAATCACAGATCTTTCTAAAAAATTTTCACTGGGTTCCTTCCTTTACCCGCACCTGAGGAACCCATTCACAAGCCATATCACTTTTTAACTTACAAAATAAAAAAATAGGAAATAAAAAGCTTGTTATAGAAGTGGGAACCAGGTTTTGAAGTCCCCTTTGAAATTGTCCCATGGTCCTCTTGGGAAATTCTGGTCCCCAGTTTGTGAAACATTGAACTAGGCTAACTATGGAAGCAGTAAGGTATTCAAAACCATAGAGATTGCTATGCATGAAAAAATATTCATCTACACTATTTCATTACCCACTTGAGAAATGACAAGCTGGCTCCTAAGAACAGTGTTAAGCTGTTCTGTTACAATTTTACCCGTGGTAAGAGTCTGTTCGCTATCTTCCAAACTCTACTTGAAACTTCTCTTGGACGTTATACAACTCTCATCATATCTTGGACTCCCTAGAACAGACTCCTGAAGGAGGGATATTTATATTTCAATGAGGTTTTCAGCGTGTTGTCAGATACAGAAAAGTTATTATAAGATGACACCATAGTGATCCAGTGATTATTCTGACTGGACTAATCATAAGACTGAATGTAAATGTCATAAAAAAAAGTAATACCTTTATAGCTGATGGCTGGGTTCTGGATGCCACTGTAGTGAATATTACAATTTTCACATGAGTTTGACACCCAGCCACAGAAATTTGACCTGTGCTGGAGTGCTCAGAGAATCTGAGTAGACTCAATGAGTTCCATTTCAGTCTGAGGTGATACTGAACTCTCCCTATCACTTGGGTACTGAGACCACAAAGAAATTATCAGATTACAAAGGACATGAGAGAAGTCTGTAGTTTTTACCAAATTCTAATCTATAGTACTCAATATATGCCAACCACATCACTCAGTACAGAATTACTAATTGACCAGGTCCCTCACAATTAAGCACCACAACAGAAACATAGAATGGAGCCCCAAACCCTATGGACTCGTGGCTCATATTTTTCTATCCTGAATGATACTGGGGCCATACAGCTGGGAGGCAGGGGGAAATTGTGTGCTGGCAGTTATCCGCTGATTTAAGAATCATTTGAATAGTCAATCCAGAACATTAAGGAAAAGATGGATTTGGGACCTGAATTGCTGTTATTGATTGTGCAGCTAGATAAATATTACTATTTATTCTCCTACACTAATTGGAGTGTAAGATTTGGACTCAGGAAGATGTGTTCAAAATCTGACTAAGATCAGCCTTACTAGCTGTGGAACCTAGGGCCAACCACTTAATCTCCCTTTGATTTTCTCATTTGAAAATGGAGAAAATAATAGCATCTACCTTTTTCTGAAGGTCAAATGAAATAGTGTATATAAAGTGTTTTACAGATGGGGATAACCCTGTGATTTCATGGTATGAAGCTCTCTGAGGTAAAGAAATTCCTGCCAATACAGGTTGGTACCTTTTCTCCAAATTACATTCTTAGAAAGTTTTCAAGAATATCAAGAGTTTGAGTGACTTGAGATCACACAAGTTAGAGGTAGGACTTGAAACCAGGTCTTTCTGGCTAACTCTTTATTCATTATGCTCTACCATCTCTCCTACAAATTCAGGGTTTCTCAAATGTAATATTATGCTTTTCAGGTTACCAAAGCTTAAAATAGCACTATGACTTTTCGGAAACCCTGTATAATGCTACATAGATGTCAGCTATTATTAGCTAACTGTGTCCACTTAACCTAGTAGGGCATTTTATCTACAGAGGTAAAACTGAAAGAAGCAATGTTTAACAGAAATAAATGCTTAACAGAAACTCCTTTGTGGTCTAGAGAGGTGGGGAAGGAGAGAGGGGAGAGAGCTCACGCATGGATGTCTAGCCCTCTCTGCCCCAATCTAGAATTGGAAACCAACTCCATCCATCTTAGCCTTCAACCCAGTTACGATGGTTCAGCCTCACCCTCCAATACACAAGTTGATGCATTAGAGTTTAAATCTGCTCATACAGTGAATATGTAGCAGATTTATCATAATTTCAAACCTGCCTCCAACCATCTGATCAAAAAAGCAAGTTTCTCCTTTTAAGATTTTCATTTGCAAGCTTCACTGACCAAAATCTAAAAGGGAAGCAATACAAACTCTCAGGAACCACATTGTGCATTTGTGAGCAAGTGCCATCAAGTCATGGAACTTGTTTTTACATTCAGAAAACCAGGATAGGCTTAAAAAACCCTTACCTTCTGTCTTAGAATTTACACTAAGTAAAGGTTTCAAGACAGAAGAATGGCAAGGGCTAGGTAAATTGGGGTTGTCACTTGCCCAGGGTCACAAAGCTAGGAAGTGTCTGAGGTCAAATTTGAACCCAAGACCTCTAAACTCTAGCCCTTATTCTTTCTCCACTGAGCGACCTAGCTGTCCCTAAGATGAGCTCTCAATCACACATGTATCCCCATGATGCTTTTTTTTTTTTTTGGTTTACAACCTTCATGCTATATTAAAGGCACCATGCACAGAGCATGTTTGCCTGAAGAAGTTCAGTTTTACTTTAATTTTAATCTTCCCTTTACTGTCAAGATCTTTAGGAAATGAATATTTCAGAAGCGGGTGATGGATTTAATTGGAGTAAAGGGTTTAACCATATGGGAACTTTCCATAGAGTTTTGGGAGAAGACAATTGTTACCCAGCTCTGGTAAACTTATACAATGGAGGGAAATGTGTAGCCAGATATACTTTTAAGGAAATATCTATTTCAAATTTGCCCATTTCTGTATGTGGCACCAACAATTTTCTAATCTTTCAGGTTAGTACTTTTGATTTCCACTTTGACTTGTTTTTCCCTTTTTAGCCTAATCTATCACCAATCCTATCCTTTCCTTTAACTCTTTCCCTTGTTATACTTCAGAGTCTTAATATCTTTTACTTAGATTACTATAAATTTTGTGGTATATCATTTCTTTAATTGGTCACAAGTGTCTTCAAGGCATGCACAGAGGCAATGTGGTCAAAAGAAATAATATCACAAAGCCTAGGCTGGAGTCTTGGTTTTGCTACCTAAATAGTTATGGAATTATCTAGGTGGCACAGTGATAGAGTACTCGACCTGGAGTCATGAAGACTTGGGTTCAGGTCAGTGTCAGACACTAGCTTTGTGACCCTGGGCAAGTCATTTAACCCTTTTGCTCTCAGTTTCCTTATCTGTAGCATATGGATCACAATAGCCGCTTCCTTCCAGGTTTACTGTGAATTTCAAATGTAAAGTGCTAAATACAGTGTCTGACACACAGCAATTGCTTTATAAATGTTTATTATTATTATTATTTGATACTGGGTGCCTCTCATGAGTATTGAATTTAGAAAGTCTTAGTTCAAATAGGGCTATACTAGCTATGTGATCCAGGGCAAGTGTCCTCAGTTTCATCACCTAGGAAATGGGAATAATAACAGCACCTACCTCATAGGGTTGTTGTAAGAATTGAGATAATATACAAAAAGATCTTTGGAAACATCAAAGGGCAACATATAAATGCTGGTTATTCATAGTAGCAGCAGCAGCAGGAAAATTATGATTTGGACTAGTTCATTTTTTCAGGTTCTTTTGTAAATTTATAAAATTTTCAAAATCTTATGACTGAGAAGACATCAAGTTTACTGTCCTGCTTAAGAGTCTACAATATCTTATCACTGACTAAATGAAGTCTCCTCTACTTGTCTTGCAAAATTTTCAATAGTCCTCCATCTCCATGCCTTTGCACTGATTGGAGATATGCTGGAAAAACGCTCCCTCCTTATTTATATCTCTTGGAATCCCTGGATTGCTTTAAGATTCCAGCGTCACCTTTGGGGGTCTCGGTTGTCCCTTTTAGCTGTGAATGTCTTCCATCCATACTGGATGTCTCCTTTGTATTTGTCTCATATCTACTAACAGAAAGACACGCTTTCTATCCTGATGGAATAGGGCAGGGATTGTATCACTTTTGTCTTTTTACCTCTAGTACCAAGCACAGTGTTGGGCACATTGTAGGGACTTGATTTCTGTTGACTGATTTGATTGATAGGCGCCATCCTTTAGATCCAATTTTATCCTTCAATATCCCCCAACATAGACCCGGTGCAACTTCAACCATGAGATCTCCTTATTGTCCCTGGAACAAAACATGCTCATTCTTACATCTAACCTTTGTTCGTGCTACTTTCTCTACCCCAAGTGCTTTCTGGGTATCATCACAGACCACCAGACAGCCAGAAGGGGCATCGAACAGCATGGGAGGGTCAGTATAGGCTGTAGCCATTTCCCTGATGTTGACTCACCTGCTTATCCTGTTCCTTTTTTAATGCCTGAGAAGGGAGGGAGATGAGGTTGGGTGTTCCAGAAATAGAGTCACTATTGTATTTGGAACAATGTGAGGGGGATTTTTGAGTGAGTGAGTCCTTTTGAAAGAGAATATTCTGTATTAACCTTTGTATGGACACCTATGCATGGGTCTATGAACTAATGTACAGATGCAGGTTTTAAAATGAAAAACATGCCTCAGTATGAAATTTTTCCACCACTAGCTTCTTCACAGATTTAGGCAAGCATTCAGGCAGAACACGCATCAAATTGTAGCTCATTAGCTCCAGTCAAATAGAAGTATAAGGTGAAACAAGTAGTAAACAATGGTAATCCTGACTTAAGCAGGGGAAAGCAACCTTTCTTTTTTCCCTAAAACAAATAGCTGTCTCTGGGCCCACATCATTGTTTTACTATTACTGGTTAATACAACTGCAGGCAGAAGATACAGCTGTGGTCCCGAGAACAGGCTCTGATGTAAGGCTGAACATAATCCCTCATGTAATGAAAAACCTATTTCTATTTCTGCAGCCTCACTACTCTTCATATTGAAGAGCCTTGTGGCTGTCACACATTTATGGAAGCTTATTACTCATCGAGTCAGCTGGGCCCAGTTAGTATTTGGAATTATATTTTAAATCACAATTTTTCTATTATTTATTTTAGGATTCCTAGGCTATAGAAAAAGCATGTCAATGTTGTTGTATGATGAGCTGCCAAAGGTGTTAAAGCACAGGGTTCAAATTCCTGTCTAGGAGAAAAGTCCCTGATGCAAAGTGGTAGCACATCTAGGTAAGTGGAATAAGGCAGTCAAGGAAAAACCAAAACCCAAACCAAAGAACCAAACAGAAGCCTCCAAGACCAAACCCCAGGTCAGGATCAAGAATTAAGAGTACCCCTGTTTGGTATTAGAGGAATCTCTCTGAGAAGAGTAGGTTTTTCCTCTCTTCTCACATCACATCCCTTCTTTTAGGTTACAAAGATAAATGGATTGGATATCTAAGGATGTTGGGGCTTGTGAATGGATGGGCTAAGTGAGTGGATCTTTGCCAGGGTGGGGTGAAACAAAAACAAAGCAACTGGGGACTTGAACTAAGCCAGTGGATTGCCAGCACTGATCACATAATCAGGTCTCACATTTAGGGATTTGTCCATTGGTGAGCTTCAGGAAGACAACAAGGCAGCAGGCAATTATTTAGGGCTTACTGTGTTCCAGGCACTGGGCTAAGCACTGGGGATACAGACACAACAAAAAGAAATACAGCCCGAACCCCAGGAAGCTTATATTCTAATAGAGAGAGAAAAGAGAGTCTAAAAGTAATGGAGGGGCATGTGTGGACTCAGGGCTTGCATAGGGATTATTATAGTTCTCTTCAGTTACCCCATATATCTCCCTCCTATTTTTTGGTCCCTTTGGAAACCTACACCTAGCAACTTGAATGCATTAATTCCCATATTTTTAATTTAATTCAATAGTTCTCAAAGAGTGGTCTAGCAGGGTCCTTGACATAATTTCAGAGGCATCTTTGAGGTCAGAATTGCTTTTATAATAATCATACTAAGAGTTTTTTATTTCTAATACAGTAAATATCCATAGATACAACTGACATAAACAAAAGCTTTGTGGGTGGGGGGAGTGGCTCAATAATTTTTAAGAGCGTAAAGGGGTCCCAATGCCAAAAAGATTGAGAATCATTGCTTGAATTTGTACACACTTTTTATCTCATCAATAAAAGAATTTCATCACTCCTCCAATTTTCCCTCACATAACACTTCACAAAATATATCATTCCATTTGTCCCAGCTCCCCATTTGGACAATCTCTTGGGTAATCAACTGTAAGAACTGTGAACCAAAAACTTTGCATAAGGAATCTAACACTTTCCTCTCCATTCCTTTACTCTCAGAGCAGACTCTTTAACTATAAATATATATATGCATATATATATACATATACACACCTGTATCTATATCTATATTTATATGATTTATGTGTCTGTATGTATGCACATTTAGTTTTGTATCTGAGCTGATTTTCTCTCTCCATTTCCAGTAAGAGATTTCACATAGCATCTCAGAGTGGGCAGGGACCACAGGGACCATCTGTACCAATCTTTACATACCAAAGGAGGAATATCTGCCAAAAAAAATGCCTGATAAGCCATCAACTGATCTCTGCTGATAGATCTTTGTTGAGAGGGAGCCCATTAGTACTGTAGGTTGCCTGTTCCACTTTTAGACAACTCTGTTGTAGCTGTTCAGTTATTTTCAGTTGTGTCTGACTCTCCGTGACCCCATTTGGGTTTTTACAAAGATACTAGAGTGGTTCGACATTTACTTCTCCATCTAATTTTTACAGATGAGGAAACTGAGGCCAACAAAGTTAAGTGACTTGCTCAGGGTTGCACAGCTATTAGGTGTCTGAAGCCAGATTTGAACTTAGGAAGTCTTCCTGACTCCAGGCCAAGCACTCTATCCACTTTGTGACCTAGCTGCTTACTAGTAAATTTTTGCTGATGTCTAAGGTAAATTCAACTTCTGCCAAATGCTAGCCATTTCCCTTAGTTCTTTCCTTTGTATATTATTCCTTTGAATATCTGAAGAGTTAGCACAGGTCTCATAAGCCTTCTCTCCTAGGTTAACCATTCTCCTATTTTTCTCAACTAACTTAAATCCAGTATAGTCTTCCACCCATTCTCTCTCCTTTTGGCCTAACAATTCCCTTAATCCCTCTGGGCTTCAGTTTCCACATCGATAAAATGAGGGGGTTAGATTTGATGACCTTGGAAGTTCCTTCTATCTCTAAATCTATGATCTTATGTCCTGGCTTGTTAATGCCTTTTCTAAAATGTGGTGGCCAGAAATGAATACTGTAATCTAAATGTGAATTGACCAGAAGAGAAGATGGTGGCACCACTACCTCTCTCCTTCTGGATATCATGCCTTTAAGATTGTGTTAGCTTTATCTTAGTCACCATGTGGCATTGTTGTTTCACGCTGATTCCACTAAAACTATCAGATCTTTTTCATGCAATCTACTATCTAGTCCATTATTGACTTTATGCAATAAGTTCCTTGAACCATAGGAAAAGGATTTACATGTTTCCCTGTTAAATTTTATTCCATTATGTTAGGTTATTGATCTATCCTTTGGAGATCCTTTGGATAGAGGGCTTAGGGAACAGGTGGCAAAATCCTTCATCACAGTGTTTACGTAGGGAAGGAAAGGGAAAGGAGCAAACATTTAGATAGCAATTTATATAGGTACCAGGCACTGTGTGCTAAGCATTTTACAATTATTAGTTCATTTTATCTTCACTGCAATGCTGAAAGATGGGTGTTATTAATATCTCATTTTTTAGTTGAGAAAACGGAGGAAGACAAATGGCTTTCTCAAGGCCAGGTTGGATCTGAACTCAGGTCTTGCACTGTGCCATCCAGCATCCTTGAGATTAAAATGGTGGTAACAATCATTGCAATGTTTGTGGTAGGAGAGGATAAAGAATAGAGAAAGGCATGGATTAAATAAGGGCATGGTGAAACAGAATTTACCTAACATTTCAAGGTTGGTTTAGGCGTCATCTGATTTTTTTCTACTTTGGTAATATTCTCCCTAGGTGAGGTGCTCATGCTAGTACAATAAACTCCTTAGTCATTACAACCATTATAAACAATCTTTTTTTCCTCATTTTTTCAGTATAAATTTAGCAACAGCTAAGTCCATTCTTCCATTTAACTCTGACATTAAAGCAATCCATTAGTACTTTAGTACCGTGTGTGTGTGTGTGTGTGTGTGTGTGTGTGTGTGTGTGTGTGTGTGTGTGTGTAGGGAGGACAACTGACTTTTTCAAGAAGTCTTGTCTAATTCATGTCAGTTTTGAAAATAACAAGCAATCAGGCTCCACATTCCCACCAAGTAAATGGAAATGAAGCATCTTATACTTCACTACTACCATCCTCAGGCAGCCGTTTCATCCCAGTGACTTTCCTCAGAAAGAACCCAAGGAAAAAAAAGAGTTGGAAGAAAGCAGCTGATCAATGAACCAGTAAATTAAAAAAAGCCTAAAATTAAATTAACTGCAGTGCTGTTATGCATTATGCATATTACTTTTAAAAAATTAAACCTGACAGAACAGGATAAATCTGGACATCCCAGAGGATGTTTAAGGTGGGGAGGGGGAGGGTTGAAGGAAGGGGAAGAAGAGAGAGTAGAAGAGAAGAAAATAGTACTTTTCAACTTATGTTTCCACAAAGGTAAATAATACTCTGAGAAAGAATCAAATATTGGATGGAAGTGTGAGTATTAGTTTCTCCACTGTAAAACCAAAATTCACCTGTCAAGATTTCATAAAAATGCAGAGGTGCTGAAGAGATTTTTCTAGTTGACACATTTTTCAGGCCCTGTGCTCCTACCTCTCTTGCTCTGTGTTATTTGTGATTGTTCAGTTATTTTAGTCATGTCTGACTTTTTGTGATCCCATTTTGGGGTTTACTTGGCAAAGATGTTTTGCCATTTCCTTCTCCAGCTCATTTTACACCTAAGGAAACAAAGGCCAATGGGGTTAAGTGACTTGCCCAGGGTCATACAGCTAGTAAGCTTTGCAGGTTGGATTTGAACTCAGGTCTTCCTAACACCAGGCATGGCACTCTATCCACTTTACTACCTAGTTGTACCTTGCTCTGTGCCTATATTATTAACTGATAGGATTCAGGTTTGGGGCAAGGTTGATGGAGGGGAGGGGTGTCCCTAGTCCATAGTATCCTGCTGAATCATAAAATTTCCTCGTCTGCTTCTTTGAATATTTCTACAATAATAACTCTTAAAAGTACTTCCCACACAAGAATCTTGTGAGGTAGGAATTTGGGTCATCTCCATTATAAAGATAAAGATATTAATCCTCTGTATGACTGTGGCATGCCAATGGTCCAATAGTTGGCAAGTACTGGGTCAGAAATTGAACTCAAGTCTCTTGAAATCAGGTCCAATTCTCTTTCCAGTATGCCATCCTGTCTCTAGAAGCTAACTCTTAAGAAAAAAATTCCTTGGGGTAAGTGACCTGAGCAAGACTGTCTATGATAAACCCAAAGATCCCAGATTTTGGGAGCAAAATCCACTATTTGATAAAAACTGCTGGGAAAATTGGAAGACAGTATGGAAGAGATTAGGTTTGGATCAACATCTCACACCCTACACCAAGATAAATTCAAAATGAGTTAATGACTTGAATATAAAGAAGGAAACTATAAGTAAATTAGGGGAACACAGAATAGTATACATGTCAGATCTTTGGGAAAGGAAAGATTTTAAGACAAAGCAAGGAGTTAGGAAAAAAATCACAAAATGTAAAATAAATAATTTTGATTATATTAAATAAAAAAGTTTTTGTAACAACAAGACCAATTCAACTGAAATGAGAAGGGAAGCTACAAATTGGGAAAAAAATCTTCATAACAAAAACCTCTGACAAAGGTCTAATTACTCAAATTTATAAAGAGCTAAATCAATTGTACAAAAAAAATCAAGCCATTCTCCAATTGATAAATGGGCAAGGGACATGAATAGGCAATTTTCAGATAAAGCAATCAAAACTATTAATAAGCACATGAAAAAGTGTTCTAAATCTCTTATAATCAGAGAGATGCAAATCCAAACAACTCTGAGGTATCACCTCACACCTAGCAGATTGGCTTACATGACAGCAAAGGAAAGTAATGAATGTTGGAGGGGATGTGGCAAAGTTGGGACATTAATTCATTGCTGGTGGAGTTGTGAACTGATCCAACCACTCTGGAAGGCAATTTGGAACCATGCCCAAAGGGTGATAAAAGACTGACTGTCCTTTGATCCAGTCATAGCACTGCTGGGATTGTACCCCAAAGAGATAATAAGGAAAAATACATGTACAAGAATATTCATAGCTGCGCTTTTTGTGTTGGCAAAAAAAGTGGAAAATGAGGGGATGCCCTTCAATTGGGGAATGGCTAAACAAACTGTGGTATATGTTGGTGATGGAATACTATTGTGCTCAAAGGAATAATAAAGTGGAGGAATTCCATGGAGACTGGAACCTCCAGGAAGTGATGCAGAGCGAGAGGAGCAGAACCAGGAGAACATTGTACACAGACTGATACACTGTGGTTCAATCGAATGTAATGCACTTCTCCACTAATGGCAATGCAGTGATCCTGAACAACTTGGAGGGATCTACAAGAAAGCACACTATCCACATCCAGAGCAAAAACTTTGGGAGCAGAAACACAGAAGAAAAACAACTGCTTGAATACATGGGTCTAAGGGGATATGGCTGGGGATGTAGACGCTAAATGATCATCCTAATGCAAATATCCACAACGTGGAAATAAGTTCTGATCAAGGACACATGTAATACCCAGTGGAATTATGCATTGGTTATGGGAAGGGGTGGGGGAGGGGAGGGAGGGAAAGAATATGATTTTTGTAACCAAGGAAAAATGTTCTAAATGGGCTAAATAAAATTTTCAAAAAAAAATTCTTAACACAGTATTTGTGGTCTTAGTAGTTTGTTTCTATATATATTCTGATAAATGCATTTTGAAATGCTTAGTTTACTTGTAACTTTATATACTTTATATATTTAAAAGCATTTTTCAGAGAAGGGGTTCATTGGTTTCATGAAAATGTCAAAGGAATTCATGATACCAAAAAGGTTAAGAATCTGCTTCCTGGGAAGACAATTGTGTCAGCTGTTCCCAAGGAACTTCCTTCAGCTTCATTCTACACTATGTAGATAAGGCCAGTATGGTGGGGAAACTTGGAGAGAACACAAGACACTTACTATAGATACAACCTTGGAGAAAACTGGGATTAAGCCAATTCCTTTATTTGTTCAGGTATTTTATAAAAAAAAAAGAAAAAAGTAATTCTCACAACAGGCTTTCAGGCACTATAGAACTATTGAAAGAATACACGATTTAAGTCAAAGGTGGATTTTTTTTTTCCCTTCCGAAAACCCAGTGCTCATTGGGGAGGAGTATCTGTCTGTATTAGTTCAAGCTCTGATAAACCTAATGTAGTGAAGGCAATTGATGAATCTCGATGCCAGCTATGATTCAGAAGGACATAAAATACCTTTCTTTGGTGCTTGACTCATTTTGAGGGAAGGAAAGTCTTTATAGTGACAGTACTTTGAAACGAATAGAGAGATGGCAGAGGAGTCAGGAAGGTTTGGATTCAAGTTCTGCCTCAGATGCCTGCTAGTTTTGTGACTAGGTAAATTTCTTAATCTCTCAATACTCCTAGGAAACCCTTTAAGATATAAAGGTGCAAAAAAGGTACAGATTACATTAATTGAGGAAGTTCCCTCATTGGGTACTGCCTATGAAATCACAGGTCTGTTATATTTTGTTATATACCCCATCTAGCAAAGTTATTTTTATATTTGTCATACCTTCTCTCCAATGTATGGACTAATGGTAACTATCAGTTATACCATCACCTTTATTTGGGAGCATTTCCCAAAGCTATTAATTCTATTTCCTATATTATGATAACTTTCAGTTTTATTTGCACAAATGTTGGGCTGTCCTCTGTTGTTTTTATAAGTGGTTCATGAAAGAACCAGAAGTCTAATGATGCAAGATGAAGTGGTGAAGCAATCCCCAAGTAATTCTCAACTATTGCTTTTCATCTCATTACACTTTGGTTGGACTTTATTGGTTCAAGAAATTGTGCAGAATATGATATGTAATTTGCTACGCTGGGTATCATTTTTCTTTCCATACTTGTCTCTTTTAATTGTACCATGTTTTCCATTGCTTGATGTATGGCATCTCATAATTTCTGTTGCTAGTTAACATTCCAAATTATTCTCTTCATAGCCTGTTATGGTTTTTGCTTACTTTTTGCCCGTGTTTTTCCTCATATTCCTTTCAATATTTATTCCTCTCATGTGACTCTTTGCCTTTCACTGTCACAATCCCTTAAAACTCAGAGGTTGGGAAGTTTAAAATCTATCCAGTTGTTTAAAAAACCTAGCAAATGCAGGAAGGGAGTGATGGCTGTCCTTGAGAATCACAGAATAGGTTGAATTATAAATATTTCCTCTTAACTTTTCTCACTGTACAACACCTTGACTTTTTCACCATAGACAAGACATGAGAAATGGAGAATGCTGAGGGCTACTGATTCTTCCTAGCAAGTTCACAAAATGTTCTTTATCACAGGTATCCCTGTTTGGTGATGTGTTAGGAAAATGCAGAGTTCAGTGGCTCTTGAACTGGTTCCATCCCCTACGTGTGTTGGATTAATGTCACTGCACCAGGTATTCAAGCAAAACATAACTTGGAAAATATTCAAAGCTCACTAAATGTCCTTATTGACTCTCTGACTACCTAGGAATCTTTACTGGACCCCACCGTTTGGAAAATTATTCACAAATTTAAAAATATCCTTGGATTCTTACAAGGGACAACTAATTCTGGCACCCACTATGGCAATGACCTATTTTCGGGCACTCCCAACTTTCCTGAAAAAGAGTTTTTAACTCAAGAGTTAGAAACCCAAGAAAAAAGGGTGTTAGATTTGGAGGCAGAAAGATTACCTAAACTCAGACCTTGGCCCTACCACTTAAAAAACCACCAACAACCTTACATTCTGTCTTAGAATCAATACCATGTATTGGCTAGGAAATGAGGGTTAAGTGACTTGCCCAGAGTCACCCAGCTAAAAAGTGTCTGAGGTCAAATTTGAACCCAGGACCTCCCATCTCTAGGCCTGGCTCTCAATATACTGAGCTACCCATTTATTCCCTAGCCCTGCCACTTTTAATGTGTGACTTTTGGCAAGTCATTTATCCTCTCTGAGTCACATTTACACATTTTTAAAATGAGGGATTTGGACTAGACAGTGGATATGGTGGATTAAGAAATTGACTTAAACATAACATGGCAAAAACTAATAAAGGAATGATAGGGGCCATCTGAAGAGAAGGGGCTTCTCTAAGGATATGATAGGGGTTGCTCTTCCACATCATGAAAGCTCTATTGAACTGCCTCAAGGAACATTATCTACCTTCAGGCAGGCCAACTCTACCCTAGATTAATGAGCATTCTTAAGCGCACAATGGAAGATCCTAGGGAGCTAGACTCATTGGGTATTTTGTGGAACTACTTAACTAAATCACTCACCTGGTCATATACTTAGATCACAAAATTCTTTCTAGCAACTGAATAGATCAGATTTTGACTCCTTATCTGAGAACTTCTCATGTCCCTTCAAACTCTACATCAATGACACTGATTTATTTTACCTCTAATTTTGGTCCAACAATATATTTGTTAAAAGAAAATTCAAATGTAGAGACCCTCAAATTCCACTAATGTAATTCCTCCGGATCCTCTCACTTGGGGAATTTGAGGAAGAAGGAAGTCTTAAGCTTTTTTTGTTTTTGTTTTTGTTTTTTTGGAAAGGGTACATGTTTTTAAGGCACATCAAAGTTCTTTAAAGCAGAAAAAATGTCATCACTGTTTATTATGGCCTGAAGAACAGGATGCATTTGGCACCCAGCTACTTACCTTTCCCTGTGGAATATAACCAAGTCTAATCTAAGTTTCATTAACATGACTCTAAAACGCTCATGGTGTAATAGAAGTAAGCAAACTGATAGAATTGCATCATGATGGCTATGGCAAAAGCAGGGTAATGTGCCCTTCTTTTATAAAGATCAGCCTCCCTAGGGAAGCTGTAGAGTCTGTTTGCACAAATCTTCCCACAAATGACCTGCCTCCACTGAAAAAGCACCCCAAGGGAAGGACTTTCATTTATGGCTATGGAAGGAGTCATGATGAAAGAAATGCAAAGACTGGAAGAGAAGTTTGTTTGCTTCTCAAATACATTTCTTGGGCTTTTAGGAAGTAGTTCTGAAAGATGCCAGCAGTGGCGGGGGTGGGGGTGGGGCACAGAAGGGGAGAGCTTTCTATTTTATGTTAGTCAGGTTCCTGTCTTACTAATGCACGATTTGTTACATTTGTTATATTTACAGAGATGCTATAACCATTTCTTATTCAATTCTCTCCCCATTCCCCTAAAGTAGAAACCTTGTTAATACCATAAATAAGATAACATTAACAGTTATAAAATACTTAGTGCAATAAAAATAGTAAAACGAGCAGCAATGGCGGATTAGCTAAGGTAGAGGACCACGTTACGTTGTAAGACGTCACTTAATAAACTTTTTGTTCAAGGACAAACAGGCTCAAGCCAGATTCTGGGGGTTTCGTTGCTGCTGTTATTAGCGTTTTTAAGTACCAGGGAATATTATATAGAATTTGCAAAAGAAATTTCCGCGGTGGAACAGAAGAAAGTCTAGTCCCGGTGGCCTCAAGAGAAAAAAAAAAGGAGCGCATTGAAAGTTCATCATCAGGTTAGGTCTTCATAGCTGAAGCTTACATAGTCAAACTAGACAGCGGAGGAAACAAAACACAAAACCAAACACCACCACCACCACCAACAACAAAAAGGGACGGTTTCTGGGCACAGTCCTAGCGCATTTGCATTTATTTCTTAAGTCTACCTCATTTACGGAGAAACAGCAACAGACTTTCAGCTCTACATCCTTATTTGCTTCTTCACCTTGAACTTCAACTAAATTCAGCTACACTTTTGTAATGGAAGTGCCAAATGACGGCAGTCTGCCAAACACAAACACTTACCAGTTTCACTCAGCTAGTTATCTCAATTTCAGGGAATCACAAATTCCTGCTAGAGGGCTTAAATGTGGTGCTTATATAGTCCCCCTAACTGCTCCTTTGCCTAAATGCTTTCGAACTCAGAAATGCAATTTGGGAACAGAGGCAATTACAACATCAGGGAACTAGAAACTCCCCTTTATATGGAAAAAGGGAGAAAGGAAGAACTGCTGAGCTGGGGGTTAGGATTGTTCTTTCTACCTTTCTACCAACCCTAAAGCCAATTGACCAGCTTCAAGCCTAGTTTTCTTTAAATTTCTGAAATGAGGCTAGGCCTGGGGGAGGGTGGTGGTTAGCAAAATGTAAATCCATTATAAATATCTGTGTCGAACTTTGGTTTGGATTCTTGAACAGGCTTTGCTTTTCTGAGATACTGGAAACAGCATAAAGGCTCTCTTAAGCAATGAGCCAAGACTAAAAGAATAACCAGAGGAATAGCTAATGCAGTACAATAATTTGGGTATTCTATTGTCAACCTATGATGTGTACCTAAATAGACACAGGAGATAAGTTTAGCACTGTGCCTGGCACATAGGTGCTTAATAAATGTCTATTGATTGACTGATTGATATTGATTAATCTAAGTGGCACATAATAAGGTATGATAGACAGGCAGCCAAGTCTCTATAGCACTAGCTGCTAAATAGACAATGGCAATAGAAAAGCCCATGAGAAGGCTGTCAATTTTAATATTGGTGAACAACAGGTGGTGAACATTCCATATTGATAGAATTATACTCTTGGTTCCCTCAAATGGCAGGGGATTGCTACTTGTATTGGTTTTTATTCTAGTTCAGCGCAAATATGAACTGCTTCGTTTTGCTGTAAGTAGCTTCAAAGGGAAGGTGAGAATTCCTTCCTCTAGCTCCAGAGCTTGTGACCTGGTGTCCGGGAATTTAAAAAAAATGTATTTTGTTAACTTTTTCAGATAATTGTTCTCCTTTGTATTTTATTTTATGCATTCTTCTGAGATGGGATCTGTAAAGTTCATCACAATGTTAAAAGGGTCTGGGACACAGAAAGAGTAAAGAACCTCTGCCCTTGTACCCTGGTGAAAAGAGGCTACTATTGACTTGATTTCTTGAGTTGGAAGAGATTTATGTGGTAGTTCTCCCCTGAAGTCTGACTTTAATAACTCATTATGATGTGGTGGGGATGCTGGGTTCCCAAAGACTGTGTGAGTAGAGCACTGTATCTGGCAGGGACTACTATTAAGTTGAAAGGATTTCACATATGAGCCTGGCAGTAGTGATAGCTTCTCTGTTGCCCCAGGACCAACCTAGTTAAGTTTGGGTAAGTCAATCATCAAGTTGACTGAGCGGTGATAAATCATTTGATCAGAGCAGGCTTTGGAGGGAAAGCTGATACACTCACCAACATTATTATGGATACATAAAGTAAGTAGTTGGTAGGAAGGAGCCAAGGTAGAAAAGTTTCCTGTAAGGGAAACAGTAAGGTCTGCCTGCAAGAACCTAGAGTAATATTCTTAAAGCATAAGTCTATCTATGTCACTTCCCTCCTAACTAAACTCTAAAAGCTTCCTGTCACCACTAAGATTAAATATGAATTCCTGCCTGAAATTGAAAGTCCTTTACAATCTGGCTCCAGTGTACCTTTCTAACCTTATTATACATTACTCTCATTCAGCTCCACTGGCTCATTTGCCCTTCCTTATATACCACATCTCATCTCCCATCTCTGGGCCATTGGACAGACCTTGCCTGGAATGTATACCCCCTTTTCACCTTCACCTCTTAGAATATTTAATATCTTTCAAAGTTCAGCTCAAACATTATCTTTTACATCTTCTACTCATCCTCCACACCGCCAGTGTGTGACCACTCCCTTCTCTCAGTCAATGCCTTCTCTTTATCTAATTTTTGATTTATATACGGACATTGCAGCCTTCAACTGGATGTAAGCTCTTTGAGGGCATCAGCTGTTTTCTTTTTGTTTTTGTACCTCCTTCCCCACCTCCACAGTGTTTAATACAAGTTTGTTGAATGAATGATTGAAAAAACTCATCACTAGAAGGGAGGCTGGCACCCAGGTGATGAATCTTTAAAACTGCTGTAATTTACAAAGAATACCTACAAGGTAGTAAAGGGGTTACCATTATTTTGGTAGGGGGATTCCCACATAGATAAAGTCATGGATCCTTGAAATTTTAAAGGAATAAGTATTTAGCTTTAGCAAATGTAACAATAATGATAAGGATAGCTAGCATTTACATAGTATTTTAAGACTTATAAAGTACTTTATAAATATTACCTAATTTCATTTTCACAACAATTTTTAGAAGTAGGTAATAGAATTATTCCCATTTTTCAGATGAGGAAATTTAGATAGATAGAGGTAATCTGACTTGCCCAGAGTCACACTGCTAGTTTCTGAGGCTAGATTTGCCTGAATATAGTCCCAACACCACTCTATCCAGAGAGCTACTTAGCTGTTTGACCTAACAGGACCCTAAATAAACAAGATTCATTCAATCTTATTTTTTAAAGCACCCTCATCTACTCTGGAAGAGGAAATTTTCTATTATTTGAAATCAGGACAAATTTTCAAATTTGACTGTCATGCAACCAACTAGAATTCAATTTGTCCTTTACTTATGACAAATGAGTGGGTCCTTTAAAACTAGATGTGAAAGAGAAACAACTCGCCCTCTGTCTCTGTCTCTGTCTGTCTGTCTGTCTGTCTGTCTGTCTCTGTCTCTGTCTCTCTTCCTGCCTTTCTTCTTTTCTTCTTTTCTCTCCCCACCTCCACCATGAGATTGTGGCAGCAGTGACAGAATATATTATCAGGTTAAGAATTCATTTGCATTTCTGTTAGATAAAAAGCATTTCTCTAAATATGGTCTACAACAGGAACAAAAGACATTCAAGTGTTCCCTAACTCTTCTTTGGCCAGCACCATTTTCCCCCACCCCCCAGTGTTAACATGAATAACATTGAATAAGTTTGGGGAGAGTGGGAGTAAAGGTGGAATTTTATTTGCTAAACTGTTCTCAAATAACACTGAAGGCTAAATGAGAGCTAATATTTTTCCGAAGCTGCGTACATACAAAAGATGCCAGGTAAGTGTACTATGCTCATCATTTTCTGTCATTTCCTTTTTATTTTCCCTATTCTTGCTCTGTTCTGTGTGATGGGAGTACACAAAATAGCAGCCGGGCTCTTAGGATTCATCAGGATGAGTCTCAACATATCAATTTCCAAGTGTAGCAACTTTAAACACATTGTAGGCTTTTAGTTTCCATAGAAAATAATCTCCTATTGTTTTCAAAGGAAACTGAAAGCCCCCCAAATTACCACACTTTTAACATACTGACATGTTGATGGCCTGATGTTCTTTGGAGATCAAAGTCAGATTGGCAGAAGACAGAGCAGTTTAGCAGCTTACTTAAAACACAGTATTTTATATTTGGCAGGAATTACTCTAGTGAAAAAAAGACAAGGTGACTTTCTAATATTATGTGTGGGTGGAGTTTTTTTGTTTTTTATATTTTCCCTTTTTTGTTGACTTTGGCAGAGATCTGAAATGCAAAAGCCTAATTTAGGATGACAGAGATGTTCTTCGTGTTCTCCCTCTTATCCCACCAAGGAAATGAAGGGTTTTGACAGTAACAAAGTCCGTGGTGTACACACTGTTGCTTAAACAGTTATGTGGTACAAGAAAAAATCTTGCCAATCACCTTGGAATCTCCAGGATGGTCCAGATTTTGAACACGGCCCCCATACCTCTGAGGTATCTTTCTGCCCTGATGAATGGGACCACCAGTGACTTTCATAGTTTTTCAAAAGAACATGACATTCAAATGTTACATGAAAGTACAAAGGTAATGATTTACAAAGGTAGCTGGAGTAGGAAGCCAATGGTGGCCTGCTGAAACAGCATGGAGACAACCTGTTGGAAATCCTCAGAAAGGCAGCAAAGCAAAGGGTAATTAAGGGAGTGCATTAGGCCCTGAACCAAAAAAGATGGCCAAATGGAGGAGAACTTTGAATAGGAATCTGGAGAAGATGAAGATTGAGGAGAAGTGAGTACCCAAGTAGCTGTGCCAGGCAAATCCTCCTGGCAAAAACGCTGAAGTGTTGTTTTCCAGCAGCTCAGTGAAAAGCTAAATTGTTAAGATGAAGATTTCTTTCTCAGAGAGTCATAATCAAATAAAGGGGAAGGCTGCTTGCTTTGTTATCTTATGGATGAACATAGGAAAGAAGATTTTATTCCTCATAAAAGGCCCTGATAGGATGCAAAAACTAAAAAAAAATCAGCCTCTTGCTTCATGAACACTGGAGCTAGATCTTTAATGGGTATCTGTGGATTCAGTTTGGGGGTTCCACATTTTTTTCCCTAGAGACACAATGAAGCTAGGTGGTTGAGAAGAGAGTGATAGTATAATATAAGGTTTGAGGGGAAAAAATACATGGCAATGTTAAAAAAAAAACTATGGGTACTTCATCTATAGAAAAAGAGACAGAAGGGAGACATGATACCGAACTACTTACATGTTAAAAGATACTAGGAGAAGAAGAGGGACCAATTATGTTCATTTGTTAACGAAGACAGAACTAAAAGTAATGAGTTTAAACTATGGAAGGGATCATTTAAATGGCATAAAGTATCTGGGAAATCAGGCTAACTTGAATCTTTACAGGAGACATCAGAGTCACTATGCTAGAGAACCCAGAATCTTTGGGGAGCCAGGAAACCTGGGTTCTAACCCCAGCTCTTCCACTACTTAGCTATATTATTGTAGGCAAGCCACAAACTCTGAGCCTCTTACTGGTGTTAAACACAGGTTGTTGTAAGGATAAATAAAATAATTAGTGAAAGTGCTTTGGAAAATTAAAAAATAAAATAACACTTTCCAGAAATATAAAGCTCCATTACTTCATTTCCTGGCTAGAGCACTGCACCTGGAGTCAGAAAGCTCTAAGTTTAAATCCTGATCCACACTTTTACTGGCTCTGTGACTCTGAGAAAGGCATTTAACTTCTTTCAGCCTCAGTTTCCTCTTCTATAAAATGGGGATAATAATAGCACCTACCTCAGAGGGTAGTTGTGAAGATCAAATGAGATAGCACATGAGCAATTTGCAATCATTAGAGGGATATGTATGAATAATAGCTATTATTATTCTATAGCATAGAATAATAAGTGTATAGCATCTATACACTTATTAAAGGAATGTGCTTAACGATACTAGGGTAGTATTAGTATTTCTTATACAATACCACTGAATTTATGACATTGACCTTGTAAAACCAACTCTGTCAGGCAATGTGGTAAACTTAAGATTTGAAGCTTTTGTTTACAAAGATTCAGCCCTGATATTTAGTCAATCAATCGAACAGTAATAAGTTACTCAGTCCTTGCAATGTGTCCCCCACTGGGAGAAGTCTTGGGAAAACAAATAAAAGATGGTTAAAACCAGATCCCATCCTCAAAAAGTTTTTATCTCATTGGGGAAATGGTGGGAAACAATCTGTACATAAATAGAAATATTCAAGATCCGTATACTGAGACAAAGGAAGATAACCTTCTAGGAGAAGGCACAATTCCCAAAGAAAGATGAAGGTGAGGGTTGGAGCTGGGGGTGGGGTTTTCTTGAGAATCAGAGCCAAAATTTCCCAAGTTACTCCCAGAGGAGACTATTTCACGGAAGAACATTATAATTTACTATGAGTTCCCCTAGTGAAGTGAATGAGTTTACATGGCTTCCCAACATGCTTAATATACTTCTGGGGAATAGTTTTATGTATGCACTGGGAGAACTGTGCTTTTGGAGGTCCTGACCCAAGAGTCACAAAAGATCCTTCAGCCTCAGCAATATTGGCAGGACTTCTGGGGAGCCAGCTCCCCTTGATGTGATAAGGGCTACGGCCTTCTAGTCTGCAGAATTGCTGGTAGAGCTCTGTTATTACATCCACCCACATGCCTGAATCTGTGAAAGAACTTGTCATGTAGCCGATCCCGACAGCACTGCTCATTTCAGGAAAGTTTCCTCTCAACGGGTTTGAACATGCATAGAAAATAATTTGACTTATTTGCCACTGAAACTGGTAGACATTTACCCAAAGCCATTCCCAAAACAAAACAAAAGATGACAACATGGGATTTGTCTTATGATTTTTAGGATCTGTCCATTATTAGAGGAAATGAGATGTGTCTCGTTAAGGACACGAGTTTGGGTCTTCAAAATGTTTTTTTTTCTTAACTATGGGAGCCTAAGTTTTGGTTTTGTCCCTTTCCTTGAAGTTGGTCTGTCTCTCTAGTTGTTTTCCAGGCAGGCAAGAACTGTTCTTCATCCTGCCTTGCTCTATACTTATAATGTAGTGTTTATGGCCCCACAGCACTGCATAATTAATACTAATATTGCTTTTCATTTTCAAAGTGATTTTCATACTCTACTGAGTCCTCAATACACTTCAGTTTTCCCATGAAAATAATCATCAATCCCTCCAATTTTACAGTGAATAAATGGACACTCAGGATGCAAACTGTAATCCCATGTCTATGAGTATTGGGTCAGAGATAGGTTTCACAAATTACCAATTTCTTATCTTCTGTTTTGATTTGACCTCCAACTCAGGTAAAGGGGCTATGTAGTTATAGGGCTATGTCAGGGATTCTTGAATGTTTTTGGCCTCAGGATGTCTTTGTCTCTTAAAAATTATTGAGAACCCTCCCCACTCCCAGCTTTTGTATGTGGGTGGTATCTATTATTCTTTGACCACTAGAAATGCAAATGTCTTTTATTTGTTATAAATTAAAATGTCTTTATTTCAAAAATAGTTTTGACCTCACAGATTACCTGACTGAGTGTTAGGGACCTTCAAAGGGTCCCTGGGCAGCCCCTTGAGATCCATTGGGTTATGTGATCACTACTATTACTACCCTGAAAACTGGCCAATTACATCATTCATTTTGAGTTATAAACTGTTTCTCAATGCTCCAGGGTCAAAACATAATCTTACCTAAAGCATATATAATCAGAAATGATGGATTATAAACTAATAAACTATCTTATGATGCTCAGCGTTAGCTTCCAGTGGCCTGCAGACGGAGGATAAAAATGTTACACAATCCATCATTTACAAGCTACATACTCGATTAAAACATTAAGAATTCTCACTTTACGATTTCCTATTTATATGATTCTCCCTTACAGAAAGCTATTATATTTTAACTGTCAAGCTCAATAAATCAGCTAGTATCCATCTATCTCTCTACAACAAGTCGAAGCTCACTAGGGACCTTATTTGGCTGTAGTTGACACTCCCTTCACTTGTAGGGCTGTGTTCTCCATGGTCCTGACCTACCCAGTAGAACATCAGCCTGAGAATTGAGCACATGGGACCTCTTTGCAGTTTCCAACAGAAAGTCAAATTGTAAAGTGATTCCAATGGAAAATAGGGCTTGATTCTTTAGAGTCTCTTAGAGACTTCATCCTGAGTAGTCATAGGAAACTTGCTAAAAAATGCAATCAATTGCATTCCAGAGCTTGACAAGAAATGATAATACACACCTCTCTTCAGATGGTTATGTATTTGGTGGTGTTTTATACACCAGAGTTTATTTTCTGCCTGGAATGCCCAGTACCCTCCTCTAGCCCTTCACCCCTGTAGAGACAATATACTCAGAAACAGTAGGGATGTTGAGGTTAATGTTTAAGTCACAGGCATCAAGCCTGTCGGCCTTCAATCTCTTCTGAAGCTGGGGTTAAAGGCACAATCTCCCTTGATATTGTTACCAGCCCTTGGCTATGACTGTCATTCTCTTGCCATATAATTCAGGGAGCAAAAGGGGTAACCTCATAGGTATCAAGAGGTACTCAGGGTCTCCCTCCCCTACAGCAATAAGAACTTTCTTCTTGGCTATTTGTTCTTGATTGATATTTTCCTGGCTTTATTGATCTCACTAGGACCTATTCCAGCCTTATGCAAGAAGGCTTTCCCAGGCTTCAGTGCCTTCCTTCTGAGATTATCTCCATTTTCTCAATATATATCTTGTTTGCATCACTGTACATAATTTTTCTCACTTGTTAGATATTTTGGGGTCGTTTTTGCCTCTTTGTATGCCCAGCACTTAGCACAGTGCCTGGCACATAGTAGGTTCTTAATCAATGTTTGTTGACTTTACTTTGCTTAAGATCTAACCCTGGAGGGCTAAGTTTTCTATGCTTCCAGCAGGAAGATGCATGCCTTCCACATACTCACTGGACCCAGGAAGGAACTTCTACATCTTGTGCCCCAGTCCATATGTGAGGAAGGCAGAGCAGCTGCTCCCTAGTCACACGTCAGTGCATTTGTTTCCTTATAGAAGAAGTGTACATAAACACAGCCTGGCAAGCTACTTGTGTTTGCATCAGGGGATCTTTCCTCACCATATTCCCTGCCCAGTTATGTACTAAGTACTTTAGTCGAGCAGGTCAGGCTCTCTCAGAAGCATTCATCTCAGGCACCAACTTGGCTTCTTGCAGGTAGCAGAAATGACAGAACCCATGTGGACAAGTCTCCTTTCATTTGCCAGGTAGATACAGTGGGTGATGAGTGAGGAATGGGATGAGACTAACCTATGTACCCAGAATGTAAGCTGACTGTTGGCAGGTGTCATATATCTTTCTTTTGGCTAGGTTAATAGCAGGCAGCTGCATGTGCAGCTGATAAAATTGAGAGAAATTGGGAAAAGGGCTAGGAGTTTCTGTGACCTAGAATGATGACTTGATGACAACAGAAAGACTTTCCAATTTGCACAGGCAAAACATTTTTTGGAGGGAGAGGGAAGGACTTTCACAATTGACCAGAGAAATCCTGGACACATGCTTAAATTAAAACCTGGGTCAAATGTCACTTTTGACTTTGACTGGGTACTACCACAGGTCCAGCATGGCAAACAGAGAGCAGAACTTCTGAGATTCTTGGCTAAGAGTCTGGGGCTTCAGCAGAGACTAGATATTGTGCCCAAAGGGTGGTATGCATGCAGATTTAAATCTCTAGTCAAGAGAGTGAGTACGGTCTAGTGAAAAGGATTGAATCTGAAGTAATATGCCCTGAGTTTAAATCCAAATTCTGCTACTGCTTGTGTGACTTTAGGGAAATCAATTTCTCTATCTAAGTCTCAGTTTCTTTATCTATAAAACGAAGGAGTTGAACTCTTTAAGTGCTTTTAAAATTCTAAATCTCTAGAAGTTCATAATGTAATCATTTCATTGTTACATACTGTGAAAACAAGTTCTATTTTCTAGTGGGCTGGTTAGAGTGAGCATAGGTGTCCCTAGTATTAGAGCACAGCATAATTATCTAGCTTATTAATCTGAGTCTTAGGCTGGGTTACTATATAGTACAGAAAGCACAAGAGTGCTACTGTGATTTGAGTTTGGTTGAATTGGGTGGGGCAATGTGAGGATGGAGAAAGGGAAAAATGTCAATCACCCAGATTAATTTCATTTCTTAGGGAGAGCTATTTGAATGTTATGGCCTCACTATCTTCTCATATCTTTCCTCAGAGGCATGGAAAGTAAATTGGTCAGGCTTTTAAGAAACCTAGATCATCCAAATGGCTAGCCTTGTTCTTGGGTTGTTGACTGGTATCTGATCACAGCTTCATTCATTTAAAACAATAATCCCACATCAGAATCCAATAACGGAGAGGCTAGAAAGGCAACTCTTGGAATAAGGGCTGGTTTTGCCAATAATAAGCATCCTAAGTTATATCCAGGAAAATGTGAAGTCAGAATTTTTTAATCTTTGTTTTGCTAAAGGTCATTTGGGATCTTGAAGAGAAGCTCATCAGCTTTAATTAGCTTTAAGGGGAGAAAAATCACTTTCATCCATCATTCACTATTCTGTCTTGCAGGAACTGATAAATGACCTGCACCAACTACAGGGGATCTGTAAATTCACTCTAAATATAGCAACTCCCCCTACTCCCTTCAGATATGCCATACTTGAACCTCTTTAAAAGGAAAGCGCCTTCTGACCAACAAGAATGAGAAAGACTGAAGTTTCAACTCACCTATGAAATAAGCCAATAGAATAGCAAGAAGCACTGCAGCAGCAATAGCAGAGAGAGCAGCACATTTCCAGCTGCAGTATTTAGATGGCTTCTTCAGCTTGAAAGCATTCCTGGAGAAAGTATTCCTGGGCAGGAGTCTGGGAGGTGGCGTATAAACAGTTCCTGAGGTCAGAGGGTATCCAGGAGAAGAGCTGCTGAAGAGAGGGGTAGTTCCAGAAGATGTCTTAAACAGGAAATGTCTGCCAGGAAAAAAAGAGGGAGAAAAGGCAACATTGACCAAGTGCAACTATAAAGGGTGAATTATGGCTATATTTCCTCATTAACTTTAAATTAGAAGAGTCATTTTTGCCATTATTTTGTTTTTTGAGGGGGAGAGATGAAGCCTTATTATTTAATCTGCATAGGAAACCCCTAGTGTGGAAACTTTCTCCTCTAATGCAGATCAGTAATCTGAATTTTATAGTCTTAGAAAGCTAACTCAGGCACTGAGGGTGTCAAAGATGCCTACTCTACAGCTTATATGTCTTATCTTGGAGGCAGATCTCTAAGGCTAGTCCCCTATCTACTCTGTCAGGCTGCCTCTCTTGAAATAGAAAGCTGTAGCAAATTAAAACAGTATCCTCTAGAGCTCAGTGGGCAAGGGTTATAGTGTGATGCTAATATAATCCATATTCTCCACCAATTTTACTTTAAAGTCTCATTTGGCATGAAGAAGACTCTGGGTTATAAGAAACTATGCCAAAAGAACACAAGTTCTGCAAGGTCCTACCAGACAAGCAGGAACCTATTTTAGCCTATGTGCATATCGATCAGATCAAAAATATGTACTATTTCAATACTTCAAAGATATAGATTTTTGGGGGGAGGGTTCCCTCCTTAGAGAATATTAAAGAGCACCGTAGGTACAGTGGGGCTCAAAGGCAGGATTCAAGTGATTTGTGAAGTTTCTTTCCAGGTCCAGAATTCCCTCATAAACCTAAAAATTTCAAAGTCATCTGCAAAGGACTTTGTTTGCAATTTGTTTTGTTTTGTTTTGCTTTGTTTGCAATTGCTTGTTTTTGTTCTGATGCCTACCTAGGACAGTGAATCTGGCAATATATCCCATAATATATAATACCTATATTAATAAACATATATGTATACACATAGAAATTCAATTTAAATAAAGCTGTCTTTGATAGTAAACATCCTTCTGTTGCTGTCCAATTCAACCAGCCTCCCCTGAGGGATCTAATCAGGGGGTCTTTAGCCTAACAAACATTTAGTGTCATCGGTCACACTATTTTCCAACCCAACCTAAAAATGGATGCTTATAGATAGGGCCTTAAAAAGCATTTTAAGTCTAAGTATTTTAAGGATTCCCAGTTCAAGTGATATACTAGCATGACTGACAGCCATGTCAGAAGTTGAACTTATAGCTAATTCATTATTTAATAAGGCCATCATTAGAATAAATGGCTAAAATTTAAATCTTCCTGGATACATGTAAGGATATTAGACCAAGGCTAAGATTTAGATGAAACCAAGAATGTTGGCTTCTATTAATAAGGCTTCAGTTTCCTTCCTAAGACATTTTTCTGCTTGATCTTGATTGAAATGATAATTTTGAAAAGTGGATTTTCTGGCTATGGTTACTTGATACAACATTGTGAGCCCCTACTTCAAGATCTTGTTTAAAATTTGACAAATGTCAAATTCAGGCAAGGACAATTTTGAGAAAGGCTTTTTAAATCACTAAATAATAGCCCACTGACCTATGATTAAACCAAAACACAAACAAAGCAAAAAAGCCTGGGTGAAATATATCCTTTAAAGTATTTATGGAACTACTTAAAATGTATTTGTGGAGTGTGGGTGTTGATAACAGACTATTAAAGAAAAACAAAACAAAGATATGCCTTTCTTAAGTGAAAAACTATATAATAAGTAATTAAAGATTTAAATACTAATAAAACTTTAGAAGTTATCTCATCTCTCTTCTCTTTCATAGCTAAACTCCTGGCAAAAAAGCAATCTATACCAGTGTCTGTTTTTTTCACTTAACACTCACCTCTAAACCCCCTGCAATCTAGTTTTTGTATCATCACTCAACTATAATTGCTTTCCTCAGCATTAACAATAATCCATCCATTGCTAAATTCAATTGTTTTTTTCTCAGTTCTCATTTTTTTTTGACTTATGTAACATAAAACTCTGTAGACTACCTCCTCCTAAATGCCATCACCTCCCTGGGTTTTCATGACTTGACTTTCCTAATTCTCTTTCTATCCATGTGACTGCTCCTTCTCAATCTCATTTGCAGGATTATTGGCCTTGTTCTAACCAGGCAGCTAGCATCAACACAGTCTTTTACAAATATCTTATTTGATTCTCACAACTCTGTAAGATGAGTGCTAGTCCTCATAGGAGAAACTGAGGCAGAGCATTTGTTTTATTTTATTTTTATGAAGATTTCAATAGCATTTTATTTTTTCAATTACATATAAAAACAAATTTTTAACATTCATTTAACAAAATGTTTGAAATCTCACTTCTTCTAACATTTCCTCCCTGACTTTCTCCCTGACTCCTCTGGATGGCAGGCAATCTGATACAGATTTTACACATGTAATCACATAAAATACATTTTCCATATTTGTCGCTTTGTGAGAGTTCTCAAATGGAAAAAAATGATTAAAGAAAATGAAATATGTTATTCAAACTCCAGTTCTTTCTTGGAGGGAAGAGGCAGAGAGTCCAAATAACTTGTACAGCAATACATAGGAAGCTTGTTTGAGGCAGGAAGGAAACTTGGGTTTTTCTGACATAGAACTTATCATTCAATTCATTGTGCCACCAAATTGACCTCCTTCCACTCTCTAAATTTGGATGCCCCTGTGTTCTCTTTTCTCTGTATACATACTTTTGAGGTAATATCATTAGCTTTAGTGAATTCAACTATTTTATTTCTATGCAGATAATCCAGAGGTCTATATATCTGTGCTCAGACTATCTTAGAACTGCTGTCTCACACCATCAGCTAACTATTGGACATCTTCTGGGCATCCATATACATCTAAATTCAACATATCCCAAATAAAAATAATTATCTTTCCTCTTAATTATTCTCCTCTTCCTAAGTCAGGAAAGAGATCCCTAGGATCCTTCCACTCATCCAGATTTACCACTTTGGAGTCATACTCAACCTTTCCCTCTGTCTCACCTCTCACATCCAATCAACTACCAAGTCTTGTTGGAATAAATTCCATAATGTACCTCACTCACATTCACTCATTTCCACTCACAGAGCTGCCACTACCACAGGCCCTCATCACTTTTCATGGGGTCTACTGCAACAGTCTCATCCCTGGTGTCCTAGCCTCTAGTCTCTCTTTTCTCTAATTCAGTGGTTCTCAACCTCTCAATTTGTAGCAATGAGAATACATAATGCATAACAGGTTTTTATATTCTGAATCATAACTGTAGCAAAATTACAGTTTTGAAATAGCCACCAAAATAATTTTTTGGTTTGGGGTTACCAAAACATGAGGAACTGTATTGCGGGGTCACAGCATTAGAAAGGTTGAGAACCACTGCTCTAATTCATCCTTCACATACTTGCCAAGTGGAGATTCCCAAAGTCTTGGTGTAACTATGTCATTTCTCTGCTCAAGAAGACCCAGTGACTCCTTCCATATCCCCCTCCCAAATAACATGTAACCTATTTTTTTTTACCTTTTAAAACCAATAGTAATTTGGTTCCAGGCTACTTTTCCAGGCTTTCTGCATATTATCCTACTACATACACTTTAAATAATAGTCCAGTTGACCTACTCACTGTTCTCCATAAGCAGTATTGCATCTATTATCTCCATGCCTATGTTCAGATTGTGCCCAAGCCTGTAATGCATTTCTTCCTTACCTCCACCTCATAGAACCCTAATTTCCCTCAAAGTTTGGCTTAAATTCCACCTCCTAGAGGAACTCCATACTGATCTAGCAGTTGCTAGGTAGGTTCCATCAAGCTGGAAATGATTCAAAGAAAGAGCTGGCACCAGAGGACCAATCCAGCTAAGTATACTAACATTCATATTCAGAAGGCTGGCACCAGGTAGGGGATATTTTTTTGGCCAACAGTTCATGAGAAAACATATACTGAGATATCAATTACTTACTAGCTCCATCAGTAAAGGGATTACCCAGACCAATGAAATTTTGTCTCTATCTGATAACTCAGGCAACTTGTATAAAATTGGGATTATGTTCAAATGGGGTATATGCAAAATAATATTATTGTACTTGAGTATAGAAGTTTCACTAGTTATAGAATCATAGAGTAAGAGTCATGTAATCCATGCTCTAACAATCTGTAGGACTAAAATATAACTAAATCAAAGACTTCTAAGATGCATATTATTCTAAAAGTGAAGGTTCATTTGAGAAACCCAAATTTACCCCTTTCTGAACATATTTAGATATCTGTCTACATGTGTACTCATACATAATTATATTTTTTTCTGTATCATCACATCTTCAGAGGGGAGCTACTCCCTTTTGGATTGGAAATTAAGCCCTATAGGGTAAAAGAAGCCCAATGACATCTGCTACATTCCAAGACTGCTGATAGAACCACTTGTAATTATTTGGCTTGAAAGCTTCTATAAAGATACAGTACACACCACTGAGAAACACATACATTAGTGATATTTCAAATGGTATATAGGTTGGAATAATCTCTTTGATGTCAGAAATAAGATTGATTGTTACTGAAAAAGTTAATTAGGTAACAACTGATCTGATCAAACAGTCTCAGGTAATAGGGAGCCAGGTCTCTTTTCCATCACAGTGCAGTCATGAGGAACCAACTCAGTGTTTCCATATAATTACAATTAAAAGGATACTTTTCCTTTTCATGTTTAGAATAAAAAATGTGTTCTCTTTGGATTTATGTTCAAAATTGTTCTTTGCACTACAGCAATAATAGTTCACATTGGTTGTGTAAAGTGCTTTTGTACTTTATATCATAAGAATTAACTGACCATTTGCAAAGTGCTTTCATAGATGATAATCTTCATTTGGATCAAGTTGAAATGAATGAATAAACTGAACATCAATATCATGTCAAATGTAATAAGTATCTTGGAACAGTAAAAAGATACTTAGATTTGGAGTCAGAAAGTTGGGGTTTAATGGGTTGTACACAACATACAATAATCCAGAGTTTAGCCCAAACCAGATTAAAATTTAACTGGGAAATATTTAGCAAAATAATATAAATACAATAAAACCTAGAAGAAAGTAATATGTGGTTTTCTAAGTCAATAAGTGGTCCACAGAGATCCTTATTTATGGTTAAATGGACTTCATTTCTATTTGAGCTTGACACCACTGATCTCTCTAGGTGTCCTCTGAGGACTCTTACAGTTCTAAACCTGTGATCCTAAGACTGTAGAAAGTGATTATTTTAGGGACCAAGATATTCCCTAGATCCAAAGTAGGGACATTGGGGTTACCAGATAATCATTTTTGCTTAAGATATAACAATACAAAAGCCATCCTTGGGATCTTACAGGGTTTGTAATCTTCCAGAGAGTGACCTGGAGAGAGTCTATTGTCTCATTGGCGGTTTGTTATGCTAACTTTGAGTCTACTAAGTAAGTATTGTAATTACATCTTTCAAGAAAAATTTAGGTAAGATGCTAAGATAAAGGTCTGGTCAGCCAACTCCGTGAAGGCATAGAAAGGATCCAGAGGATGGCTCTTTATTTTTTTCCCTGTATTGGATATTAAGGCAGTTTTTCCCCTTATGGGCAAACTTGGTGTGTTTCAATGATTCATTTGTGATGCCCCTGGTGAACTTCATCCCAGCAGTCGGCCATGGAAGTAGTTCAGCTTAGGACTCCAGGCATCAGCAAAAATGTGTAGTTTCCAAATGCTCTTGACATTTTTCAAGCACAACTCAATTGCATTCAGAATTGGCCACTTGTGCCTTGGAAATGAAAGGCAAATGAGGGGCCCCCAAAGTGCTGCCCTTGAAGCTTGCTCATACACCAACAGAGGCTTCCCAGAGAAAATTTGTCCTTGGTTTCTTTATAAGCTAGATCTTCCTTTATTTCTCTTCTTCCCTTTTTAATTTTGTTTCTCTGCCTGTCTTTCTCTTTCCTTGTTTCCTTTCTCCGTAGTTCAAACACCACTTTACCTGCTTCTCTATCATTATTGCAATATCAAGGAAAGATATTAATGTTAAATTCTCTCTTTTTGCAATAAAGATGGCATGAATTTCATACTCTAAACAAAACTAACTTGGCAATACACTGGAAATCCTGCACTAACCAATCTTTTGTTTCATTGTTGCTAAATGTTAGTGTTCATCTTGTGAAAGTGTGGCCATTTAATAAGAACTCAAAGTGCATCTAACAGGTTATCCCACCTCCCCCACCCCCAAGTCTTTGCAACAGAGCATAAACATGGATCTTAGTCAGAAGCTTGGCAAGCTGTTTTTTTTTCTTCAGTGACTTCTTATAAATTAAGGATAAGTAATCTAGTGGGGATTTTAAAAGCTTCTAGGATTATTAAAAATATACTCAGAGAAACAAAAGCTAGAGAGAGATTTCCAAACAATCAGGATCCCATAAAAATTAAATTTTGAGGCATTCAGTTAATTCTTATGATGTAATGACAGCCTTGTTGAACTAGGGTAGATATTAACTAGCCAGGATACCTGGCTCCCTTCAGAGATTTCCCTTCCTTTCTTCTGAATGAAAAGTCAATCCAGGGTAAGTCCAGTTGTGAACTTCACCCAAGCTCTCTGCTGAAAAAAAAGAAAAATTAAAACTCTTAGCATGAAGCACTATTTGTAATACTAAGCCATTGGGACCCTAATAGATAGTTTCCCTATTTTCTGTTTGCTTAGATTTATTTCCAGGAACAAATCCCAGCAGAGCTGAGAAACTGAAATGTGGGTCCTGCACAAATAATTGTGCTGCCTCCATCCAAGAGGTCAAGAATTTTTTTTTAACCCAGGTTTCCTGTCTCTCATCTCACTGCACCATTCAGTGAACAGGGCCAAAGACTAATAATGCAGAAGGACCCTCTTCTCATGAACTCTGATGCAGTGCCCGTCTACTTGGAGAAGATTGAAAGCCCAGAATGGTTTCAGCGCAGTGCAGTGTGTGCTAAATGTAGGTCTGGTTATCAGGAAAGCCAGGCTTCTGCTCTTGTTCTATGGAGAAAATTGACCTTACTCTAAGAGGTTCCCCAGTAAATAGACTTACAGGTACAGAATGTGACACAAGAAAATAACGATACACAGCCCATTAATCCCTAATAGATTTTTAATACCATACATGCTGCGGTAAAATTTGATAAAAGCCAGGAAAAGCATGGAGGTTGGAATACACATGGACTGGCACAATTACCATCCATGAAGGCGTGATCAGTGAGGGAAATGCAGGTAAGTGAAGAGAGCGTGCTGGAAATCTGAGGATTTCATCATATCTTACCGGTCTTTGCATATGCCCTTTGAAGCATCAGGTTTATTGTCTCTAAAGCACTAAGTTTAATAAAGTAGCAGCCCATAAAGGGTACTGTAGCATGTAAAGCTACAGTAATTAGGTTCTCAAAAGTTATAATAAAACATTTAGCTAGAGACAGGTTAAATAACCAGCACACTTTTGAGCATAATTAGTGCATTCCTCTCTTAGCTGAAGGAATGAGAGAGGAGCAGGCTTTAGATGCTCCGCCTGCCTCCAATTCCAATTCAGCACTTAGGGAGATTTGGAGGGTTGGTAAAAGAATCAGAGAACAGTCAGAATTAGTCAGGATCTAGCTTTATGTACACAACTAGTTACTTTTAAAGGCTTCACTTCCTGCAGAAAGTAAAGGCAAACTGGAATTGTTATGGAGCCATTTACTTTTAGCTATACCCTGACAGTCATTCTCTGAAACAAACTCTTACTTTTCTACCTTTGGTGTTTGTTTCAGAATTCAGGGGGAAAGGTTAAAAAAAAAATTAGAGAAGCTGTTTTGCCCAAACTGTAATCCAGTCCAGTCAACTAGCATTTATTAAGAGTCTACTATGGGGGCATCTAGGTGGCAGAGTGGAGAGGGCACTAGAACTAGAGTCCAGAGGATGTAGATTCAAATCTAACTTCAGACGCTTTCAGACCTTGGGCAAGTCACTTAACCCCCTTTGCCTAGCCCTTGCCCTTCTATCTTGGAGTTGTTATGAAGACAGTAAGAAAGGATTTTTAAAAAAGGGTCTGGTAAGTGCCAGGCACTGAGCTAAATGCTGGAGATACACAGAAAGGCTCTCAAGGAGCTGATGATATAATGTGGGACACAACAAAACAAACAGCATGGGCATACACACACACTACGAATAGAAGATATTCAATAGAATAAAGGTGCTAATATTAAGGGGGACTCAGAAAATGCTTTTGAAGAAGGTGAGACTTCAGCTATGACTTGAAGGAAGTCAGGGAAGTGAAGAGGAGGCTAAGGTGTAGAGGGAAAGAATTCCAGCAATGGGCGTCAGGTAGTAAGCTGTCTAGAGAGTCTAGACTAGTCTAGAGAGAGGAATGAAAAGGAAACCATTGTTCCCGATCATCATTTTGCTAACAACTAGTTACTATTAAAGGAACCATTTCCAAAAAATGCTAAAGTCAAGACGCAATTAGCACCCCAAGTCTTGGCCTTAATTTGCCAATGAATTCCTCATTGCCACAACTGGGTATTTATGCCATAATTCAGTGGGCATTTAATAAAATGCCAGTTTAAATGAGAGCAAAACCGTCCCTCTCCTTACTCTGTCCCCTATTAATTCATAGGAGCAATGAGAGTAATTTTGATAACCATTCCATTCTCCTTCTCCCCTAGAGGTTAGTAGGTATGAACAATCACCAAGTTTAGTCTCCCATATAAGAATTGGAGATAGACTTTTTAATTAGACCCAAAGGAAGAGGTCACCTAGGCAGAAAGAAGAAAAAGACATTCCAAGGAAAAATATAGCTGAGGACACTAACATAACTGACTACCCAATGGGAGAGTGTCTTAAAGGGAAAGCTGATTTTATTTATTTTTAAATGGAAAAAGTTATTCAAAAAAGTTTTACAAATAAAGCTTCTTTTCAATTTGGGGTAGGAAAGCATAAGCAATGACTCAATTAAAATAATTAACATTCCGGTGAATACTTTACATTTTGCTTTCACTGTCTCCAAAGCTCAAACTCAAATCATTTCTGATTCAGTGAAAAGGCTTTTAAGGTTTCCCAGCCTTAACCTTTCAGATCAGGGAGGGGGGTGGGGGGAATGTTACAACATTTGCATATGTTATAAACAACAGGAAAATCCTCGATTTTGCCCTCTTCAAAATTTGCAGTCATACCCAAAATACTCACAGCTGGAATAATTAGCAACTCAATTTATTGCCTTCCGTTTTCTAAATAGAAGCCTCAACTCTTGATATTTAAATAGTGTCACACTGTGATATCACATAACAACATTTTTCATGGTAAAACATTTTTTCCTTCTAAAATGATATACTACTCAGTGTGACTCCTAAGGCTTGCCTGCCCTTCTGTCTCTCTGTCTCTGTCTGTCTGGGCCTCTCTCTGTCTCTTTCGTACACTCACATTTTCTCTCCCTCATTCACATGCACATTAACATATACAAATACTTAATATCCTTGTAAGGAGATAAGAATCTCCCGATTCTTTAGGACTCCCTCCAGTCAATGTTATTATCTTGTTTATTTTCTTAGATTAACTGGGAAATAACCTTCATACATGGAAACTTCTATTCTGAAGTCCCAGTGTGGGGCAAGGAAGTGACCCTGAATTCTCAGGGGCCGCAGCTGCAGAGTGGAGCTCTGTCTGGCAGGCTCGTCTCTGCTGGAAGGCTTCAAGTCTGGGCCACAAGCCCTATTTGTTTTCTCAAGGAGCAGCCTAGTTAACTACGGAGAGGCTCATCACCTGCAAGCTGGCCAGCCACTAGGTGATGGATTCTTTGACCACAACAACGCATGAAACAAAGAAAAAGACAGACTAGCCTTCAATTCTGTGCAGAAAACATGCTGAGAAAGGGTCCTTAGGCTTTTATCAACCTATCACCGGGATCTGAGATATACAAAGGCTTAATTAAGATAGAAATATCTGTCTCCTGTTCCCATAAACATGAGACTCTTGTATAGTGACCAACAAGCTGATATACTAGAGGAGGAATCAAAACATATGAAAATTGATATTTTCACTAAAAAGGAAGCCAGAAGACATAAAGATATAGCTAAATGAAAGAGTGGTTCAAAAATTTCCTTGAAGATACAAAGGGAATGAGGGAGATGGTTTTTTACCATGCCTCCAAAGGCAATCAAAAACACAATTTTCTATTCTAATACTCATGTAAAATATTTACCAAAAGATCATTATGAAGATATTTCCAGTTCATAAGCCAATACCATTCATAGATACTAAGGTAGATCTGGAGAAAGAACTATTGGAACGATCTCTCTAATCAGAGTATTTACAGTGTTATTTTTGGGGTTTGGTTATGTATGAGCTTACTCTTACAACAATGACCAATATGGAAGTATGTTTTGCATGAAAATAAAAAGATCATTTAAGAAAAAAAATTGAGATTCAATGAAGGAGTCAATAAGACTCTCCAAGTCAAACCTTCACAAATTTTATATTTGGTGATTTCAATGTAAAGGTATCCTATAAGAAGATTCCGACTCTCTCTTGCAATACAGTGGAAGATATAAGTCAGGTATTTTAAAAAAAAGGGGCCAAAGATTCAAGGAATTCATAGAAGTATCATGCCTATATATCATGTGTGTATATGAATATATTGTTGGTCTTCAGAGGTTTTCCTTAGTTTTCAGATGATCCAGTGACATCACAGGTGATGACTTGTTCATGAATTAGATTTAAGTAAGGCAGAGTTGTACAAATCACTAGCCTCTCTCTCTCTTCCAGAGTCATCAAAGTCTAGTGGCAAAACTAAAGTCAGGAAGCCTGGCAATAGGATGTGGTGGATGATTTTCACATCTATGATTTCTGATCAGATTCTTAGCCTGCTTTGGCCCCCGTTCATGGTCATTGGAACAAATTATTCACTGGTGGCTCCAAGAAGCTGTGGAATATGCAATCTATACCCTAGTAAAATCATCTTGGTAGATGGATTAAAGCATGTTGAGGATAACTAATAGGTCTCAAACCCATTGGTGAGTTAAAGGAATGTTTACCCCATGAATGTGAAGACTTCTCCAGGTAGAATGGGTAGATATGAATATATACATATAAAAAGGAAATAATATGAAAATATTTGTATCCATACATGCATGTATGTATATGTATATATAAAATAGAATTGAGAACATTGAAAGCAATGAATAACTTTACAAAAATGCAACTGTCTATATCTTAACAAAGAGCATACAACTGGCTATTAATGTGGAAGTCATTTTGAATCAGCTATCTGTATAAAGAAAGGCCATCTGTTTCTCAGAGCAAAAAACTCCATCACCAAATTGGAATAAAAATGAGAAGATATAACCTGATATTAAAGCATCTCTAACCTAATCTATTTAAACAAGCTATTGGAAATAACTTTAATATGAGAAAAGTCCTATTCCAGCATCTTATTATGGGATGAAGGTGAACCTGGCTTTTGAAAAGCTAATACTAAATAATGGGAAATGGATAAAAAAATAAACAGATATCAGAGGCTATCACTGTTTGCTGAGGAAGTTTAACCAGTGCTAATTACTTGCACAAAGAGGAAGCTAAAAAAGCCTAGAAAAACACCTCAGTTAGCAAACAATTGATCTCATTGGCAAGTTAAAATATGGCAGCCAAAGGCAATAAGATTTTGCTACATAAAATTATTTATAAAATGCTATCAAGGGTGTACTTATACAAAAATATTTATAGTAGCTCCTTTTTTGTTAGCAAAGAATTGGAAAATGAGGGAATGGCTTAACAAATTGTGGTATATGTTGGTGATGGAATACTATTGTACTGTAAGAAAGGAAAAGCAAGATAATTTCAGAAAAAGCTGGAAAGATCTATATGAACTGATGCAGAATGAAATTGCAGAATTGGGAGAACATTGAATCCAGTAATGGCAATATTGTAGAATGATCAACTGTGATATACTTAGCTATTATAGGCAATAAAAAGATCCAGGACAATACTGAAAGACTTAGGACAAAGAATGCTATCCACTTCCAGAGAAAAATCTGTTGGAGTCAGATGAAGATCAAAGCATATTATCTTCCACATTAGTTTATTAATGGTTTTATTTTAGGGTTTGGGTTTTCTATGAGTATTTTTTTTTACCACAAGACCAATATGGAAGTATGTTTTGCATGGCAATACATGTATCATCCAGATCAAATTGCTTATCATCTCCAGGAATGGGGCGAGAAGGGAGGAAGGAGGACAATTGGGATTTTATAATTTTGGAAAACATGTTGAAAATTGTTATTGCCAATAATTAGGCCAATAAAATATCTTTAAATGAAATAAAAATTAAAAATGGTAAAAAAAAGGATGATGGTGGAAGATTATGAGCAAGATCTCTGAATAAGATAGTGTGAACCATCATGATGAAAATCAACTTTACAGAAATCCTGGTAACAAGTTCTATCAAGAAGGATTTGGAAAGCATTTAAAAGTATGAAATTAGAAGAATAAATAGAAAAAAATGGAAAAGATCTATCAAAATTTTTGTAGCAAGTTATTTTCATCATGAAAGGTAACAGTACAGCTTCTGGTGTCCTGAAGGAGGAAGTAGAAAGAGTACCAAAGGAAACAGACGGGAAGATTAAGAGAGAAGACTAATCTGGATGGGACAATTTTGAGGGCATCAAACGATGGATACTCAAGGTACCTGAAAGTAAGTAGAATATCAAGTAGCTGGGGAAAAATCACAAAAGTTAATAATATAAAGAATATGATTATAAAAATATCATGTAATAATATATAATAAATTGTATATGCATTTATATAACTTAAATATATATAAATATCATTTAATAAAAATTAATCAAATTAAACAAATACTTATTAATTTACTGTATGTATAAGGTAGTGCCCTAGGCCATAGGAGATAAAAACAAAAATTAGACCATTTGACCATAAGGAACTTATATAAGGCTACTTTTCTATATGCAAATCCATATATTTATATGACTGAGAGCATCCCAGCTGGAATTATAAGTGTAAAGACAGGCCTTTTCAAATGACAGTCTACAGACTCCTTACACTCTACACACCTCTTTACAGTGCTACAACTGACTGAAAGTTGCAGAGAATGCAAAATTTCCCCTGCACTTAATCTTTGTGGACTTGCAAAATCTTGTTCAGTAGAGCTGCATGCTTCCTTAAAGCATTTCCTCTAACAAAATTACTCTCATATATATGTAAAATTTTTTTAAGATTCCTTGAAAGCTACTACAATGGAGATTTCTTTGTTCAATAGCCCTCTGAGGATTAACATTAGATGATGCATAAAAGAGGAGACATGATTGTCAAAGATGTTTACTATTGTCATTGTGGGTATACAGTTTAGAATCCAAATGGATAAGGGTTCCTTAGAGATGGTTAAGTTCTTCCAGATGCCTCTATTTATGAGGGACATTGTGCTAATTTCATTAAGACCTGGAAGACTACAGAGCCTCTCAAATAAAATCCATAACTACTAAAAAGAGTTTAACTATCAAACAGGTTAAAAACAAGTAGATGGGGATAGCTTGGTGGCTCAGTAGATAGAAAGCCAGGGCTGGAGATGGGGAGGACTTGAGTTAAAATCTGAACTAAGTTACTTCCCAGTTGCGTGGCCCTGGGCAAGTCAATTAACCATAACTGCCCAGTCCCTACCACTCTTCTGCTTTGGAGCCAAAGTAAGAGTTTAAAACAAAACAAAAAAACAAGAGTATGAAGGAAGTCTACTGTACAGATTATGATATGCTATTGAATGGACATCTGATTAAGCTAGTTTATTAGTTCATGTATCTTGGACAAACAATTCCAACTGACAATGAGCTAGGCCTATCATGGATGGTAGGAAGGGAGGACTCTAGATTGTATTTAGGCACTGTATTTCTATTGACCACAAACTTTTTCCTAAAACAAACAAACAAAAAAACCCAACTCTTTTTAAAATATCAGTATTTTTCTGCTAATGTATTAGGGCAACAAATGATAGAATCCATACAATTTGTGAAGAATCAAAATAACAGATCAACTAAAGAATAACAAAAATTGCATGGTGGGTATAAATTGATTATAGCATATTGCCAAAGAAAAAATGCAATTAAGAAGCAGAAAAAAATATACTATATCAAAGAGATGTATGTATGGAAATGGACATGGGGATATTCATGTAAGAAAAATTTAGGAAAACAAGTGGATATTCATGGGCTATACTAGCGCCCATATAATGTCAAGAGACTTCTAGAAAGCCCTTGGAAAGCTGAGCCCTGGTGGAAGAATTAAGGGAAGATAGGGAATGGGTAGCATATGACCAGAAGGCACTAGTTGAAATCTTCTCTGCTGCAGCTGGAGAGATTGCATATCTATAAAAATATGAGTGTCAAAAATGTAAAAAATATAGTAAAAAATTTATACTGATCGATTTCCAAGTCAGTATATATGACATATATGTGGCATATATATACATATATATTATAGCTATAGTCCTCTAATTCATAAATGCCTCTGTGATTGCCATCAGTAAGAATCTGGTCTTTCTAGTTCATTTTGTATGTATAAAAAGTCATAGAGAAATTGTTGGCTTTTTTTTTTTTTTGCTACAAAAAATGTTTAGACTGTTGTATTTCGGAGTCAATCTAGGGTAATTCCCATGTTCTTTGTTAGCTTTCAATACTTAGCTCAGAATCACTTATCCTTTAAACTATCCTTGGTATTATTTTCCCTTAACCTTGAACTTGGTAATATTTGAAATTCATCTGTTATTTTTCTGCCCATTTAAGATCTGCCTGCAGTTTACATCCCAATATTGACTTGGCCTTCTGCGCTCTAAAAGATCTTAGATTATTTGCCAACTTGTGAAATTTTACTATGCATTCCTTTATCCATATAATTTGTAAAAATATAAAACAAAAGTGGATGTTGAATCTCTCAAGAATTCTACTATTTATACTTTTCCCATCCAGAGAGATGCCCATTCATCCCTATTGTCTGCTCTCTGACTCCCAGCCAATTCCCTGTTCATGACAATGTTTCAAATCCTGTGGTTATTCTTTTAAAAAAAATTAATAGCCATTTGAATAGAACTTTGTCAAAGGCTTTTTGAAAGTCTAAATGGATTATGTTCACCCTTCTTATGATCACAGGTCATAATGGAACTGGAAATCAGCCAGTTCTTAACATTCTATACATTTACTGATACTGGGAATGAAAATCTCCTTAATATATTCCTTGTTAAAGATGGAGGCAGAATAATTTACGCAGGAGGTTTGCTTTCCCCACTTCATCCCTGAGAACACATTTTACACTTTCATTATATTGTAGTCCCATTGGTTTTTTAGCTGGCTTCTTACTTTTGATGTTCAAAAAGAACTCATTATTAGCTTTGGAGTCCCTGGCAAGGTATTTCTCAAGTTTCCTTTTGGCTGCTTAATTTCTTTCTTTTTTTTTTCTTTTATCTTGTTTTTCTTGATATCTTTGGTTTTTATATTGCCTTCATTTAAAAAAAAATCCTTTCCTCTTTCCTACTTAGTGAGATTAAAAAAGGAAAAGGGAAAAAAAAGCTTTCCAGCAAAACCAACAAATACATTAAGTGTGGATGACAGTACTACTTCACACTCATAGTCCTTCACCTTTGGAAAGAAGAGAATTAAATTTTTCAACACTCCCTTGGTTATTATAATTACATGGAATTCATTGTCAGCTTTTGTTCTTTCTGTTTACAGCATCATAGTCAGTGTGTACAGTGTCATCCTTCTATTTCACTGCCTGTTCATTCATATTGTCTGCCATTGCTTCTGTTACACTTTCCTATTTGTTATTTCTTACGAAGAAATATTATTGTTATATTTATGTACTATCATGCATTTAACCATTCCCCAACTGAATTACAGGTATGTACAATTACAAAAAATGTTGCTATGAATATTTTGGCATAGATGGGGTCTATCTTTGACTTCCTTGGAGTATAGTTGGCTGCTTAATTGCTAAATGGTGCCCCAGTTTGCCTGTGATTCCTGTAAAAGTTTACACCTTTTCAGAGCATCATAGCAGCTATAGTAACAACAAAAATAACAATTGCTGTTACTACTATAAGGACTTTGCCCTTTCTAAGAGGTTCTTACACATAAAAGTCAGCAGAAGTTTATCCATTTTTTAGGTTTTGATAACATTAGATGTCTGACCTCTGGGAAGGACCACAGAGAATTTTTGAAAAGGGAGATTTCATTTTAATATTTATTCTCATCACTGAATGAAAAGCAGCACCTTTTTCCCCAAAGAGGCCCTACATGTATTAGCACTTGGAGACTTTGATTAGAAACAAGCATCAATAGCTTTCAACTCAAACATATTAGACAAAGAGAGAAATGAATATACAAAATGGACCAAATACCCTTTTCCTTAGCAAGGGGGAAAAAGGACTTCTTATGGGTTCCCATATTCTAAATAATGCCTTACTCTCCTGTTATTACACCAGTTGAAGCAACTTTTCCCCATTGTTTTTGCTCCTAGAATAAATAGAATAAGGCCTAATTAGAGATCTGGACTTGGAATGAATTGAGAGAAATATAGAACATACCATAACATTATTTCAGCTTTGGAAGAGATGTGAAAGGCCAGCCAGTCTGATACATAGAAGAAAAAGGAGACTCTACAGTATACCAAATAGTAGTCACCTACTTCATTCACTTCCAACACAACGAGTTCAACTTGCAGATAACTTGAAATGTGAAGAGGAAGTTTTCATTACCTTAAGACTTAAATTTATTTATTTCCAACTCCTATCCATGGCTTCTAGGTTTACCATCTGGAGCCTGAAGAAATGTAATCTCTTTTTCATAGGTATAGCCTTTCAAATCTTCAAAGCTAGATATTGTGTCCTCTCTAGAATTTCTATTCTCCAAGCCAAATAGCCCTAATTCCTTATCCTCACATGGCATGATTTCTAAGTCATTCAGCAAACTGGTCCTCTTCTGAAAATTTGGTCTACAGTCAACAAGCATTTATTAAGACTTTTTAAGATTCCAGGTACAATACTAGATGAAACAGAAAGAAGTGAAATGGTCCCTGCTCCCAAGGGACTGACATCCAATGGAAGAGAGAGGAGAAACATATATGCAAGCATTATATTTTATATACAAAATACTCACAGGATAAACACATGGTAATTTATGTGAAGGTAATCTGAGGAGAGAACAAGAAAGGCTTTCTATGGTGGTTGAAATGAATCATGAAGGAAGCTAGGGATTCTAAGTGAGCCCTCAAGCAAGGAGTGCCAATAGAAAGGCAGATAGACAGAAGATGAAGTCCTCGGCATGAGGAACAGAAAGAAAGCTAGCTTGGTCATACTGTTAAGTGCATAGAAGAGAGTAATGTGAAAGAAGGCTAAAAATGTAAGATGAAGTTAGGTTGTAAAGGGCTTTAATATCCAGATAGATGAGCTTATATTTTATCTCAGAAGCAATAGGGAGCCACTGGAGTTTAATAAATAGAGGAGTTATGTGGTCATACTTTAGGAAAACCACTTTGGTAGCTATGTGGAGGATAGATTTGAGAAAAGGAGAAACTTGTGCCAGAGTAGCCAAAGAGGAGACTACTGTAATAGTCTAGACAAGAGGTGATAAAGTCTGGATTAGGTCTGTAGTTATGAACTAGGATTGTATCTATGTGAGTAGAGAGAGAGGATATATGCTGGAAGTAGAGTGGATAAGATGAGAGGATGATATATGAGGTGGGTGAACACGAGACATCAAGGATAACACTGAAGTTATGAACCTTAATAAGTGAAAAGATGGTGGTGCTCTTGGCAGAAAGAGAGGCTTTAGGATGTGAGAAACATTTTTTGGTTGAAAAAAGTGAGTTCTGTTTTGGATGGGTTAAGTCTGATATATCTTTGGGGTTCTCATTTCAAATGCCCAATAGGCAGATGGCAATGTGATACTGCAGCCCAAGGGACTGGGGATGGGAAGAATTTGCATAGCAATGATAATTAATCCCCTAGGAATTAATAAACTCACAAAGTGAGAATGTAGAAAGAGAAAAGGGCCCAGGAAAGAATACTGAGGTTTACCTGTATTTCTGTTATATTATATGGATATGATTCAGCAAAAAATGTTGAGAAGTTTTTGGAAAAATAGGAGGACCAAGAAATGGTAGTATCTGGAAAACTCCAGAGATGAGATAGTATCCAAGAGGCAAGATGAGCCAAAATTTCAAATGCTTACAACAAAACCAAGAACAGAGAGGATAAAATATGGGTTAATGTTTTGGAAATTAAGAGACCATTGGTAAGTTCAGAGAGAGTTGAGTGATGGAGTGAAGTTAGAAGACAGGTTGTGAAAGGTTGAACAGTGAAAGAGAAGAGAAGTATAGGCAAATATAAAGCTTTTTTTCTGTGATTTTGGGTGGAAAGAAGAGTAAAAATAAAGAATAATACTTTGATTTGGTAGGATCTAGTTAGGTATTTTTGCTTTTAAAGATGTGGGAGACTTCAGAATGTTTGTAGGCAGGAGGGAGGGGATCTCTCAATTGAAGATTATAGAGAAACAGGAGATAATTGTAGGGACGAGCTACTAGAATAAAAAGGAGGGGCTGGATCAAGATTATATGATGAAGGATTGACCTGGACAAGGAGAAGGGCCAACTCTTCTTAAAAAAAAGTAAAGAGTAAAGAAGGAGAAAATAGGGGATGGCATCAATGGGTTATGAGAAGCAGAATTGGATGAAGAGGTAGTAAAGAGTCAATTACTTCTATTTTCTCAGTAAACTATAAGATCTCAGTGGAGGGGCTAAGAGAACAGCTGCTATGGTGAGTGGGATATAGATTCAATTAAGGATGAATAAAAGGATTGCCCTGCTACAGAGAGGTCCCAGTTGAGATTAGAAAACATAAATTTGTAGTAGTTTTGACAGCATGGTCATCTGACTTCCAAATGCTCTGTTCAGCAGTATGAAATAGGTTGGGAGGAAGCAGATGGTTTGATTAATCCAAGGTTGAGTTGACTAGGATACAGGGGTAAGGGATTTGAAAGAAAGGATAGTCAAGCATTAAAACTGGTTAACAAGGGGCAGATGGGTGGCTCAGTGGAGTAAGCGTCAGGCCTAGAGGCAGATGGTCCTGCATTCAAATCTGGCCTCTGACACTTCCTAGCTGTGTGACCCAGGGCTAGCCACTTCACCCCCATTGCCTAGCCCTTCCTGCTCTTCTGCCTTGGAACAGATATACACAGTATTGATTCCAAAATGGAAGGTAAGAGTTTTAAAAACAGGGTTAATTAGAAGACCGATATTGGGAAGAGAGGCAAATGAAGTGACAGCCAGGCTGATGGCCCAGGATAGCAGAGGATACATTTAGGATGAACAAGGTATAGGGCGAAATCAAATAATAGGTTATGATCAGATAAAGGATACAGTTTATTGACGGTCATCCTAAAAAGTGGCATCCAGAATGGAGCACAGTGTTCTAGAAGTAGTATGAGTAGGATGGAATATAGCAGGATTACTACTTGCTCAGTTATGATTACTATGCACCCAACTCATGCCTGAAATCTCAAATTGAACACCAGATTTAAAGCTTAATGGGCAGATGAATCCATCTCACCCTGCGAGGGACTACTCCTATGATGGCTTATTAAATAAAGCTCAGGTTCCTTGATGTATTGAAGACCTCTTATAATCTGGCCCCAAATCACTTTCCTATCCTTATCTCATATAATTGCCCATTAAATAAACTACCTTCCAGTCAAATTAGACTATTATACATGTCCTCAGACACATTCCATTCTTCCCACTTCTCTATTCTTATATCTGCTGCTCCTAATGCCTAATACTTATTTTAGAGCACACTTCCATCTACAAAATTCTGCTCTTCCTTCAAGACTTGGCTCAAAAGCTACTTGTTCCATGAAATCTTCCCAAATCTTGAAATAATCTTCCCCCTTCCTCTGAATTCTCAACATATTCAGTACCTCTCTTATGCACAGTTCACCTCATACTGTCATTTTCATACATATCACAAGTCCCATGATAAATTGGAGGCTCCTCTGGAGCTGAAGCTATTTCTTATTCAGTTATCAAGTAGACAACAAGAATCAATAAGTTCTTGTTTAAGTACCAGGTACTGTACTATTTAATTTATTCATTTTTGTTTCCTCTTAAATAAAGATATTACCTGCATATACAATATATAACCATTTAATAGGTTTTTATTACTTACGAATTTTTTTTAATGAATGAATTTTGTCACTCTAAAGAACCTATCATTTAATACCATCTATTATAATTCTATGTTGAGCTATGTGACCTTGGGCAAGTCACTTAACTCCAATAGCCTAGCCCTTAACTGTCCTTCTGCCTTGGCACTAATACTTAGTATCAACTATAAGACAGAAGATAAGTATTTTTTTTTTTGAAAATAACACCATATGAGTATCTACTAGTCAGCAAGCTCCCTGAGGACAGGGACTAGGTCAGATCTAACCCGTGGCTTTTTCTCTGTTCTTGGTATAGTTCTTTTAACTTAGTATATGCTTATCAGATGTTTCCTATGGTGTATCTGTTGTTGAATATTGAATGAAGGATAAAGAGAAACTCTATTTTTGTATAAACTCTATTTTTAATAGATTTTCTATTTGTTCTTTTCCCACAGATGAATAAAAGAGCTTTTCCGGCATTTCACTTTGGGGGCATTGTTGTTGTTTTTTTTTTTATTTTACCCCGCAAAAGTGATGGTTATCTTTAATACAATTTATTTTCCCATTTGAATTTAAATAAGATCCTTTGAGGCAGTTGAGCAAATACAGAGACCTATCAGCATATTTACCCACCAGTCTTTACTCACAGAATATCCATAGGTACAATATTTTCTTCTTATTTAGTACTCTTCATTAGATGATCTAAGAGCTCTTCAGGGATATTAATTAAGCTTTATAGCAACCTCTGTGACACATTCACTTGCACACATATATCTGGTGGACATACAGATATTAATGTTTTGCAAAAGTGTGCCATTTAAGTGTGTTTGTAGGCCATCCACACACCCTACTGACTAGGCACAGAACAGTTCCATACATTTCTGTCTTCAGAAAATGCCATTAAGCAAGGCAACCGTCATTTAGCATCAACACATAAATATTGCCATGACACTTAATACACACTCAAGCAGACTCTGAAGCCTCTCCACAGCAAAACAAGTTCCGAATGAAGCACCATCTAAAGGCAGTGCATCATTTCCTTGAAAGGCTCATGGTTTCTTAAATGCTGGGTTTCCTAGGGCCCCAGGCAAAGCTTTTTAAAAATGCAAGTGTTAAGGCAAACTGTCATGCACGTTGCCTTAAGTACCAGAATAGCTTGTCACTGCCATCTTGGAAGTCTTGACGAAGATGCGGTTGGACATGCAGAAGCACAGTAATTGAGAGCTGCCTGACAGGAAGGTAGCATGTTAGACTAAAAGGCAGGTGCCAGCCTGTAGGCACTGTGTTCTGTCATGGCATTAAACAAAACTTAAAGGAAAAGCTGTGTGGGAGGCAGAAGTTGAAAAGAACCTCAAGCAAGTAGAGAAACGAAGACATTAGACTTCAATAACTGCATTTACCTAATATTAAATGTGTGGTATCACTTTGCAGAGAGTAATTGGGTATCTTATAGGAAAGCAACATCTCTATTTATGTGCAAGGGGAGGTGGGGAAAGGCGTTGAGGATGGGGGCTGGAGGGGGGGGAGAGAAGAACCAATGAGGGCTCTGTCGCCCTGCTACTGAAATGCTGATAAGTAGAAGAATATAAACAGTTCACATTCATGTGGCAGTTTATGATTTACAAAGCACTGCCACTGCAATCGCCCAATGGGTAGGTGATAATGATGGGAATGGCTCTTGTTTCTATGGCATCCTAAAGGCATGCAAAACACTCTCCTGGGCTAAGGGGAGCAGTGAGTGGATGGTGAAGTCGGTCCTAGTGGCAAGAAGACCCAGGATCAAATACAGCCTCAGAAACTTTGCTGGGTGACACTGAATGAATTACTTAACCTCTGTCTGCCTCAGTCTCCTCAATTGTAAAACAAGGGTAAGGCTAACTCCTGTCTTCAGGTTTGTTGTGAGGATCAAATGAGATAAGATTTGTAAAGCACTTAGCAAAATGCTTGATAAATGCTTGAATATTGATCCTCCCTTACAACAATTATCCTTGTTGATGTATTCTAGTTGGCAAGCTCCTTGAGGGTAGGGACCAGCTTAGGTCTAAACTTTGGAATTCTCCCAGTTTCTAGTACAGTGTTTTAGTAGATAATCTATGAAGGGTTTTCTATATTGCATTTGGTTGTTAAATAAAAGATAAACTACATTTTTAAAGATAACTATATTTTGAATAGGTCTTACATTTGTTCTTTTTCCATAGAGGAGTTTAAAAGTTTTCCAGCATTTGAGTTTGGGGGGCATTGTTGCTTTTATTTTACCCCTAGAAAATGATAATTATCTGAAAATAAGTCATGCAAACATTATTGTTCCCTTTTTCATAGAAGGTGGACTGAAGACTCAAATTAAGACTTGTCCAGTGTCAAACAGCTGGCGAGTAACAGAACAAAGACTTGTACTAAATTATCTAATTCCCTCTCTATCCTACCGTGCAAACAGTAGCACCGAGTCATTTAGGGAGATAAAACTATTATAGGCTACTCTATGGAAAAACATGTTTTAAATTGTAAAGCATTATGACCACAGGATAAGGGGTCATCACACTATCCTGATAGAAAAAAGAATAAAGCAACAAGTCCAGAAGTTCTAGGTTCAAATCCTACTTGTCACTACTTTAAAAAAACCCAACAACTTTTTCTAGGTTACATATCCATGTAATCTTCAACAATTGTTTTCTGACAGTTTGCAATCCATGTCCTCTCCCTTCTTTCAACCTTTCTCTACTCCCCAAGATGTCAGATATTGTGATATAGGTTGTACATTTGTTATTATACAATGCATATTTCCATGCTCGTCATGTTGTGAAAAAAGACACAGAATTGCTTACAGTAGAGAAAAATTCATGGAGGAAATAAAGTGAAGAGCCATATGCCTCAGTCTGCATTCAGACTCCATAAGTTTCTTCTATAGCAATGCTACCTTTGACACTTTGCCAGCTGTTAAATCATTGAAAACCCTCTTAACCTCTCAGAGTGTCAGTTTTCTCAGCTATTAAAGGGGTTAAAATCTGTAGTTCCTGTCTCATGGCATTGCTTTGGGGTCCAGATGATAAAACATAAAGAAGGAGCTATAGAAATGACTTTTAGTATTGAGATTATCTGCTGGGTGCTTTTGACTGTGAGTTTTTGAGGACTGTCTACTCTGACTTCCATGGGCATGGTTGATGAGGGGATTAGTGCTCAAGATACAAAAAGAATAAGCTCAGAGTACAAAATCATCAGAAAAAGTAATTAAGCCTTGGCTTGTCTGAAGCTTTTAGGTCTGATCCTTGAGTTCTCCACGAAAGGGAATTCATTTCTCAATGGGTTTTCAAGTCATTGCTTATGATGTTCTCTCGTGATAGCTGTAACAACAGGACTACTGAACTTGACACTTCTCTGGGGATCCTGGGGCCCTTTACTAAGTTACCTTGGAGATCCTCATAATATTCTTGTTAAGAAGATAGAGAGGCAGGTGGGTAGTGATAAGTCATTTCCCAGAAGAAAAAAAATAAACAGAGGCAGTTAGAGGTTAGAAAACTTGAAGGACTCAAGACATTCCCAATCTAATTGGGAAGAGAAAGACTAGTATTGTTTCCATTAGAAATTACTGAGTCAATTTTTCCCTGACTAAGTCATAACTAAGTCATTCTCGTATTAAGTCAGGCATGTAGGCATAATATTAATGCCTCTGGGATATCAGGGTACCACTTCATGCATTAGTCTGTCATAAAACGCACACACACACACATCTCTTAATAATGGCTCTGAGTGGCTAAAATGTTTCAGGGAGTGAAACAAAAATGAGAGCTCTTGGCTAAAGCCTATTAAAAATATCAGGCCAATGAAAGAGGACAGCCAGAGAGAACACAGCATTTTAAGTAAATTGCCCAACTATTCCTGTGATATATAATCTAATGCTTGGCTTTCAAATCTTTCCCTTTTCCAGGCTTGAGCAAATAGAGAAAGAGATTTTCTGCTAGGGGAGTAAGAGACAAAAAGAAAGACATTTTGACCATGTTCAACACTAAGGTCCCTTTGATCTACTATGCACCTTTTATTTTAACCAATGCAGCAACTGTTTGCACAAACTTTAAATTAATTGTCTCTTTTGATGCACTAGTCAAGATTGAGGGTCAAATCCAGAAGAGGATGGTAATGCTACTTTTATTCCTGAATTTCTCCTAGTCATTTATTCTAATTTCTGTTTAATTCTTCTCAGAGAGGAAATGTATGGAATAGGGTAGCTAAGTGATACAAGGTGGATAGTATACTGTGCCTGGAATCAAGAAGACTCATATTCTTGAGTTCAAATCCAACCTCATACATTTACAAGCCTGGGAAAATCATTTAACCCTGCTTGCCTCAGTTTCCTCATCTGTAAAACGAGCTAGAGAAGGAAATGGCAAATCACTCCAGAACTTTTGCCAAAAAAAACCCAAATGGGATCACAAAGAGTCAGACATGACTGAAAGGACTGAACAACAATGAACATGTAGAACATTTTGTAAAGAATTAGACACAGGCAAAGAGAGAGGCAATATTGTAAAAGGGACAGAGAGAGACCCTGCCTTGGAGTTAGGAAGAATTGAATTCAAGGTTCATCACTGATTCACAGGAGGTACCTGAGAATGGGCTTAACCTTTTAACTTTCTAAGCCTTAGGCAATGAAATATTCTGGAAAGAGTGACATCTTTGGAATCAACACAGCTCTGCCCCTTACTATGTGTGACTTTGGGTAAGTCACTTACATTTTTTTTTTAATATTCCTCATTTAAAAAGGCTTTATATTCCTCATTAAGAAAAGAGAGTAAAGGCAGCTGGGTGGATCACTGGATTGAGAGCCAGGCCTAGAGACAGGAGGTCTTGGGTTCAAATTTGTCCTCAAACACTTCCCAGTGGGGTGACCCCTGGTAAGTCACTTAACCCCCATTGCCTAGTCCTTACCACACTTCTGCCTTAGAACCAATACACACTATTGATTCTAAGATGGAAGGTAAGGGTTTTAAAAAAAAAAGAAGAGGGCTTATTTTATTTTACGTTATTGGTTGATTAGAAAAAATCCTTATCTTTTGCCTTGGTATCAGTTCTAAAACAGAGAAGCAGCCTTAAAGACTAGGTGATGGGGAGTTGAGTGACTAACTCAGGGTCACATAGCTAGGAAGTATCTAAAGCTATATTTGAACCCAAGTCCTCCCAACTCCAGTCCTGATGCTCGATCCACTGTGCTACCTAATTGCCTCTCCCACCCCATTTTTTTTTTTCATCCCTGGAAAGGCTTATTTTAAATAGCTTCTGTGGTCTCTTCCAATTAGAAGTCTATGCTCTTAAAAGTTGCAATGGAGCTGACAATCTGAATCGGTGAAGAAAATTTCTATAATGAGGAGTTCTTTACAGTAGACAAAAACCAAACCAAAACAAACACACAAAAGGGTGTTGCACAGGGACAGTCATCTATAATAAAAACCTCATAATATTATAATAATGGCATCTCGATTAAAATTCTGGTAGAGTACAATATATGTGCATTATTTTAACCATTAGCCTGAGTGTGATGCCAGCTTAGCCATCTAAAATAACACTGGACCCCAAATCTGCTATCAGGGCACTGCACAATTTTAGATAACTATCTCTCCTTTCCAACCGGATCTATTTCTCCCCTTGTATAACCCTCATTTGTGGTCCATTATGCTGTTGAATGATAACTGTAACAAGGTTTCCATAACAAAGATGACAAATGCATCCCAGAGAGTGATATTAATGTACATTGTGGAGTTCACTGTTTGCCCAGCATGGTCTTATTTTTTAAAATTTTCAAACGAATTTCAACCTTTTAAAGGCAAAATGGCTTCTCGAGCCCCATCCAGATGATCCCACATCTAAATGATCTGAGTTAGCTTTCCCATCATGGTCCCTCATAAAGAGCACTGGTTAGTACGACAATAAACGAACGTGTTTTAATTAGAAAATGTGGATTTCTAGCACTTTTGCAAGAAAGGAGATGATGGTTTTAGACAGACATCAGGAGACTAATAAAAGTTAAGAAGCATTAAGCAGCAAGAGTGAACCCAAAGGTAAATGAGTAGGATATGTGGAAAAGCAAAACTGGAGACCAACACATCAGCTAGCGTAATGCTAGTAGCTGTTGATGCTCAAGGAACCTTCTTCTCCCCTTTGAGCCAGGAGGGCATTAGTCGTACATTGTCCTAGGGACCCAGATGTGTCTCATCACTCTGTTCCCTGCAATTCTTCCCTCTGGTGAGGACTGTGCATGCATGACTGGAAGAAAGAACCGCCGCAACTAGGCAACAGTCTGTTTGTCGGCTCTACTGAGAGAAGGGGAGAGATTTGTTAACCGAGCTGCATTTTTCTCCCTTCTCTCAAGTTCTCCCTAAGCTCAGTAGCTGAATAAGATCAGTCTCCTGACTTGAGCTTCAGGGAAGCTCCCTATACCTACTACCTACCCTATGGCAAGTCATATAGGAGTCATAAGCTACATACAGGGTTTTCTCCTTATTGACATAAGGACATTTAAGAAAGCTTTAATAGATACTTATGCACCTTAATTATATGGCTCAGGGTAAAATGGAGAGAAGCAAGCTTGAAAAAAAATGTTTTTTTTTAAGTTCCCTTATTCACAGACTTTAGGTTTATGTAGACTACTCATAGAGTATATCCTTGAGAGACAGAGCAAGCTTGTTGAGGGAAGGGATAATTCTCATTTTGTCTCTGTTTTTCCAATGCCTCATTCAATGTTCAGCCCATAGTCTCTTCATAAATATGTGTTAAATTAATTTAACAGTTTTCTTATTGGTAAAATGATGGCATTGGGCTAGATGACTTAGGAGGTCCCTTCTAGTTCTAAATCTATGTCCTTGTGGCATGGGATCCTAGGTTTCCCTTTGGACACCTCAAACTCCAGAACATTTCATATCAAACAAAGAGCACGAAATTCCTTTCCTTTCTTGTATTCTTGCTAATGCTGAGGAAAAGGTGATTCTGGGCATCAGAGACTCATGATAAGGAGAGACCCTTGAGAGAAATATTCCCTTTGGATTCTCCCCTGGATTTCAAGATGCACACAGATATAAATCTTCCAGTTATGCTCTTATACCATCGGGTTGTAATTTAGGACATCTACTTGTCCCTTAAACTATGACCAATCACCCCTGTGTCTTTGGGAAACAAAACATCACTCTAGCCCCATTCAGGTGACAAACATCTTCCACTTCTGCCCAACCTCATTCCATTTCCTCATCTTTGGTCATGTAGCCCCCTTGTCAAAAGGGTATAAGAAGCCCAGAATCTCCTCTAGGAGGCAGTGTTCACTCTTGCACCTGTCTCCAGACCTTTCAACATTAATACCAAATTAATGAATTTCTCTTTTTATTTCTAAGCTAAGTTTTGGAAGCTTGCATTCTTGCAAAGGGTACCTGTCATGAACCTGGGGTTCACCTCAAGTTCCCCCACAACACCTGTGCTCTGATTTAAAAAAAAAAATGCCTGTCATTATAGCATCACTGGTGTCATAAAAATGACTGCCATTTACTCTGTTATGGACTCTGTAATTTGAAAGGGACAACAGAGAAGGTAATTAATTGTTCCTTTAAAAATATAAGGATCACAAAGTTCAAATGTTCATGGGAAGACCCAAGGGATCTACTATTTCCCCAAACATTTATTCTGAGTAATGACTGATACTACAAAATAATGATAATCACAGAAAGAATTCTTCTTACGTACAATTTTGGGGGTGTGACTGTTTTCCTTCAGAACTGTCCTGACCTTTAAAAATTATTATTCTGGAGCATCTGCTCACATGCTATTCCCAATTCTCTGCCCTTCTCTCCCACAAACCCCTAAGAACCAGTTTCTCAAAAATTATGAAGACTAACAATGCTTTAGGGGTCAGACTAGTGGGTTTCAAAAGTGCTGCATCTCTGACTATTCAAGATCCTTGCTCAGAAGGGCATGGGACACAGAGACTAATAAATCAAAGCAGTTTTCAAAGCAACTACATATCCTACTTACTCTGCCTGGGAGAACTATGAACACCTTATCTAGTTCCTGTTAAAAAAAAAAGAAAAAAAGAAAAGGATCTTCGAAGCCAGAATTAGAAACAAGAAAAAAAAAAAAGAAGGGGGAGCCTACCAGCTCATCAAGTCTATCCCTGTCTGAGCCAGATAAAATATCCACAGGGATGACTTAAGAGAATGCCCCTAGGGAATGACACTTGATATTAGCTGAAAGGGCAAAAGAACCAGCCACAGACTGAAATTTTCAGCTCATTTCAACTGTGAATTTAACCTGTCTTCACATTTGCATAAGCTTGGGGGCAGAAGTACAGACATGCAACTGAAGACCACTAGGTGGCCCCAATTGGTAATTCTGTCTCTGTAGTGTGGGCTGAAAAGAGCTATAGTGCTTCATTTCAAAGACATCCTTCTAGCCAGAGGCTTTCTTGCAGGAACTTGCAAGAAAGAAGCCCAAGTCCCCAGAGCCTTGATAAAATTGCCAGGTTTTTAATTTTACATTGGGAGCCAACTGTAAAAAGAAGATGATTCTCTTACAATCCCTCCATATGGACCTTCCATTTTCATTCCATTCAAGTGAAAACTGGAATGGTCTAAACAAGGCAAACTATTTGTTTTCTTTAGTGCATCTCATAATTCATGCATGTCCTCCTATAATTTATTTTCTCATTAAGAGATCTGAGTGTGCTTAACACTTCAGTCCACAAGTTGCAGTGGGAAAGTGTGGCACTTCATTCTTTTTTTTTTCTTAAACTCTTACCTTCTGTCGTAGTATTGGTTCCAAGGTAGGACAGTAAGGGCTAGGCAATGGAGGTTAAGTGACATGTGCCCAGGGTCACACAGCTAGGAAGTGTCTGAGGCTCGATTTGAAGGAAGGATTTCCTATCTCTAGACCTGGATCTCCATTCTTTGAGCCACCAAGCTGTCCCCACCTACCGCCTTCGTTCTTGACAACAAAAGAATATTAATATTCAACACATCAAAGGTGACTCGCAAAACTTGGCCCAGCTCCTAGGCTTTTCTTTCCATGTGTCATCCTTCCACCCAGCCTTTAGCCCCTCTCCCTTACCTCATCTCACCACTAACTCCTCCACAAAGAGGAAAGGCAGAGGCTCCCATGTTTTCGATGGCCAGTGTGTGCCTATTGAGCAGCTTTGATATTGAGATTAATAAGCTGCCAGCTTTCAAGGAAGACTAAGAAAACTGCAAAATTAAAGTGCATTGCAACGTGAAATACTGGTGGCCAGGCGGGATCACAATGTCAGCAAAGCAAGGTAAAGCTATAAAATAAGGCTGAGCTTGAAAGGCTAACCAAAAGGTCTCATTCGTTTCCATGTTGCCCCTGATGAGGATTTAGAGGTGGCACAGTGTTTTGAAAAATGAAAGGGATGGTGGTGGCTCCCAACCTGTTAATTTGAAAAGTTATCCAATGGATTTGGTCCGATTGGCATAAAATCTACTTAAGCTTCACTGGAAATCAACGAATAAAAAAATAAAGTAAATAATATGAGCCAAACTGGTTACCTTGGTTTAATATTCTCAAGATCAAGCTTGTCATTGATTCTGTCAGAAAATTAATCCTTACGTAGAAAAATCAATTGGAGAACATGTTTGGAATAGTCTTAGAGCACATCACAGTGAGGATGTTCTCGACAGTCATGTGGACTTGCTGTGAAAATGTTATTTACTGAATGTATTGCCTCTGAACTATTGCCTAATGGGTATTCTCTACCATGGGAGAACTTGGAGCAAACTGGTCTAACCCACTTCATTTTAATGGTGCAGAAGAATTATGTTTTCTGGAATTCTATAGTCAAACATGGGTCTATGAAGATAGATAGATCTATAACAGAGGTGATTGGACTAGATGATCTCTGAGGTTCCTTTCTACTCCAAATCTATGCTTTAATTTTTAAAATGAGTTTTTCAGTGTTGCATTATTGATGTATGAAACAAAAGTCTACATAACAGAGCCAAGTTTCTTAGCTCTATTATATAGGGTATATTTATATAACATTATATGCAATATAATAAATATCATTATTAAGAATATGATGGCAAGATATAACATATATTATTCTCTAATATCTATTCATATTATATACATATATATAAATATAAATATTTCTATGTGTATAACTGCAGAGTTATTTATCAGCCTCTTTTCTATAGAAATATTTGCAGTATGAATGAGTGAGTGAAAGGCAACCATTACTAACAAGTCATTAGCCTAAGAAGAGGAGGCACAGTGGATATTAGCATTGGCTATTAAATTGAGGATGGTTTAAATACAAATTACTAGACACTGGGCAGCTAGGTGGAGTAGTGAATAGAGGGATGAGCCTAGAGTAAGAAAGACCTGAGTTCAAGACACTGACTAGCCATGTAACCCTTTTCGTCTCAGTTTTCTAATCTATAAAATGAGTTGTAGAAATAAATGGCAAAACCACTCCAGTGTCTTTGCCAAGGAAACATCAAATAAGGACACAAAAAGTCATACATGACTGAAAAATGACTAAACAAAAATAACAACACTAGTCCCCGGACCCTTGTCAAACAACTTAACTTTCCTCTGCCTCAGTTTCCTAATCAATAAAACAGGGCCAATAAGAGTGGTAGCTCTTACCTCAGTGTTGTTGTGGGAATCAAGTGAGGTAATATATGTAAAAAAGTATTTTGCAGATCTTAAAGCACAATAAGAACATTAGTTACTGCTGTTATTAGTAGCAGAATGGTAATAGGCAATCACAGTCTCCATTTTTTATACCAATTGGCTTCTATTTTTGACTAATCAAACTCACATTTAAATGAAATGGAGTCTATACATCATGCAGCTGAAAAGAATACTTCTTAGCTCAACTGTGCCAATTTGTTCCTACACTTAAACCACCTTCTGTATTGTATTATGTAGGGAATTAAAATCTGATTTAAATGGCCCAACATATCTCCTACCACCTCCCTGATGAAGCAGGGAAAGCTCAACATTGCCCAGTCCCTAGCAGCAAGCAGACCATGCATGATGACTACCAGAGGTTTTCCACATTCATGGTTTTGGCAGAGGCTGCATCAAGTCTCTCTATCCAACACAGACCTGGAACCAGCACCTGGATGCTTTATTTCTTCCAAATGTTACTGACGGTATCACGACCCCACCATTTTTAGAGGGCTAATCAGTTTTTTGGTATCTGCTTTCAGCATCAGCATAGACTTTTCCATTGCTATCTGATTTTCACTAAATTTGCCAAAGTTTTGATACTGCTTCTTTTTTTCCCCCCTTTTAAATCCTTACCTTCCATTTTAGAATCAATACTATGTATTGGTTCCAAGGCAGAAGAGGAGTAAGGGCTAGGCAATGGGGGTTAAAGGACTGTGTGACCCAGGGTCACCCAGCTGGGAAGTATCTGAGGCCACATTTGAACCCCAGAACCTCCTGTTTTTAGGCTTGACTTTCAATATACTAAGCCACCTAGCTGCCCCTGGAAGACTAATCTTTATGAGTTCAAATCTGGCCGCAGATACTTATTTGGTATGTGACCCTTGGCCAGTTACTTAACCCTGTTTGCCTCAGTTTCCTTACCTGTAAAATGAATTGGGAAAGGAAATGGGAAACCATTCCAGTATCTTTGCCAAGAAAACCCCAAATAGGGCCATAAAGAGTTGGACATGACTGAAAAATGACTGAACAATAACAATATAAAATAGAAGAAAATCTTACAAAATAAGATGTTGAAGTACATGACTTTCTGAGATATTTCTCAACTCCAAGTCTCTGCCCCTAAGAAATATAGAAGTAATGCTTCTTTAAGAAGAGGTTTTACTATAGGTTATGGGCTATCCCATAATTGCTTCAAAAATTGGTAGGCCAATTTCCAGAGTTCCCCCCTCCCCCAAATAAAAATCAGTAATAGCATCCTGATCCTTAATAGAACAGTTGAGCAATATAATTAAAGAGCAATGTTATAAAGTAACTTATGGGAAAGCTAACTAGATAGAGCACCAGGCTTGGAGTCTGGAGGACCTAGGTTCAAATTTGGGTTCAAACACTTCCTCACTGTATGACTCTGAGCAAGTCTCTTAACCTCCTTGCTTCTTTTTTCTTAGGAAGATAAATAGGTAGGGGTTTAAGACAGAAGATACAGATTTAAAAAGTAAAAGGGCAGCATTAGAGTAGCATTACTAATGGACTTTTTTTTTAATGGGGATATTTGTGAGGGGGTAAAGGCCAAAGAAAACTTCTAATGTTAGATTATAAAAGATAGCTTGATGTTTCAACTTACATTGTTTTCTTTTCCTTCATCTTTATTTTACATTGATTTTTTTTTGGCTGTTTATTTTGTGAAAATAAGTAGGCTGGATAGGCCAAAAAACATTATAAATAAGAGATCATGATGGAGATCTAAAAGAAGGGGTAGGATCAAAAGAAGGAGAGCTGATCATAGGAAGGGGACAAGGGATAACTGATAAATAGCCTGTGTTCTCTACAAGTATACTCATGCTGGCAAAAAAAGGAAAGGAAAGAAAAGGAGAGGAGAGGAGAGGAGAGGAGAGAAGAGGGGATGGGAGGGGAAGGGAGGGAAGGGGAGAGGAAAGGAGAGCAAGGGAAGGGATGGGATGGGATGCCCCCATCATGGATGCCCCCATCATGTTGGATAGGTCCCCCCCTCCTATGGCAAAAGTACAAGTAGACATGGATAAGAGTCATATATGAGGGCAAGAGTATTGCTGAAGGGCATCACATTGGTGACATCCCAGAGACACTAGAGAATATTTGAAAATTGCATAAATAATAATGAGATGGAATTGATTTTTTATTCTCTAATCCAATCTGTACTGCTTTTCTCTATCCACAGACTTACTAAAGTTTACATCTAATAGGAAAAGAAGGGTCAATTCCAGAGAAAATCAGAAGCTCCTTGGAAATTGCTCCAATCCACAAAGAGTCAATCAAACAAACAAATAATAACAAGCATAATATAATTGACTACTATGTGCCAGGCCCTTGGGATAAGAAGGCAAAAGGGAAACACTCTTCCCTCCGGGAGTTTCTAGTCTAATAGGAGAGACAACATGCAGACACAAATCAAAACTGGAAGGGAAGTAAGGGAATGAGAGAAAGCTTCTTGATGAAGCTGGTATTTGAGCTGAGTCTTGAAGGAAATGTCAAATTCCAAGAGATGAGGGTGAGGTAAAAAAACATTTAAAGCTTTGGAAAAAGTCAATGATAAAGCACAGAGACTAGAGGTAGTATGACATGTCTGAGAAACTGAGAAAGGCAGTATGGTGGACCCAGAGTGTCTGTAATGGGAGTATACTGTGCAAGAAAGATGGCAAGGTAGGAGGGAGCCAGGGATTAAGGAATTTTAAATACTCAAAAGGAGAATTTATATTTGATCCTAAAGGTAATTAAAGGCCATGGGAGTTTATTGGATAAATGGTGACAGTGTCAGACCTGTAATTTAGGAAAATTATTTTGGCAGTTGTGTAAAAGGTTGAACTCGTGTAGAGAGAGACTTGAGGAAGGCAGACCAGTAGGAGGCATTTCCAGGTGTCAAGGAGAGACGTCAATTATGGTGGTGCTTATATCAGTAGAGAAGGGGTCAATCTGTCTGATACGGTGAAGACAGAAGTGACAAGAATCAAAGGATGACATCAGGTTGTGGCCACTGGTTGGTTACCTGAAGGATGTCTTTAACAAAAGCAGGGAAGGTAGAAAGAGGAGTGAATTTTTGGAGAAAGATATAGGGTCTGTTTTGGACATGTTGGATTTGAGATACCTTGGGGAAAACCAGTTAGAAATATCCAGTGAGTAGTTGGTGATATGGGACTAGAGCTCAGGAGAGACAATGGTTGGATAAATAGATGTGGAAGTCATCAAGATTATAATTGAACCTATGGGAATTGCTAAGGCAACCAAGAGTGTGAGTATAGAGAGAAAAGACAGAAGAATACAATACAGAGTCTTGGGGGTATGCCCAAAGTTAGAGGGTACAACATGGATGGTAATTTAACAAAGGAGACTAAGATGAAGCAGTCCTACTGGTAAGAGCAGAACCAGGAAAGAGTTCCCAGAAAGGAGAAAATATGCAAGAAGAAAGGTGATCCACCATGTCAATGTCTCAAAAGGTCAAGAAAGATTAGGACTGAGAAAAGGCTCAAAGGTGCTAGAGATCTCATAAGGCAAATGAAAGGAAAGAAAGACAGCTTCCATTAGCCTAAATGAAAACATGCAAGAATTGGCTTAGAGTTTCTAGAAATAGTACACAATTTGTTCATCATCTCAGCTGGTTCTTCAATCTTCTATCAAGCAGAAATACCTATGCTAGTTTTTGGTGGTAATAATCCTGATTAAATTTCTATTTGAACCTTCAAAACCATTAGTGAAATTGTTATAATCATCTGTCTCCAAGATCATCTAGTCTCAGGTCAGTCTTATTTGGTGTAATAAGTAAAAGAGGCAACCTCATTAATAGTAAACAAATATACCAAATACAGTGATAGAACCCTGGTCATTATCTTTCTCTGTTTCTGTCTGTCTGTCTGTCTGTCTGTCTGTCTGTCTGTCTGTCTGTCTGTCTCTGCTTACTTACTTGAAAGGCTATAGCCCAAAACAGGAAAATCCTACTGTTCCTATTTCAGGATGAACTCATACCAAAGACAGGAAAAACACTACTTTAGTGTGTGTGGTCTCTGCCCTAAGGGAAGGGATGGTATGAATACTAGTGAATCTGGGGGCCTGTGCTATGTCTATAAAATTCAGGACATTAAAGTCGAGGGTGGGAGGAAATCAGGGATTATTTATTTAACACATATTTCACCAACATTCTTTTTCAATGAATGAGTCAATTGAATTCAGAGTGAAACAATGGAAATGTGATATACTGGAAAGAGTGGGCACTTTGAAATCAGAAGACTTAGGTGCAAATCCTACCTTTGTTCTTTATTGTCTGTTTGATTTTAGGCAAATCACTTATACTTGTCGCTTTTCGGTTTAATCATTTGTAAAATGAAAGGGATGGGTAAGATGATTTCTGAGGTCCCTCTAGCTCTAAATTTAAATATCTATAGTTCTATGTCCACCAATTTTTGCATTATCAGGTTATCGTACATCTCTCATCATCTATACTGAGTTTTTGTTATTTCTAGTAATTATATTTTTTGGTTTCTAGGAATTACTTTCTAAGTAACAGACTCTCATCTTAAGCCCTTTCCTTAAAAAAACAAAAATCAACACAATATTCTTTAGCCAGTCATGTATAGCAACTGATAAGAATATATAATGAAAGGGAAATGACTTAAATTCTAAGACCATTATTTATTAGAACAACTCAAAGATTTCATAAAGAAACCTGTGGACCAAACTAGAAGAGGAATAGCATTCTAGTTTCCAGTGTAATGGTTAATGGTTCCTGGTTAAAGGAAAGGTTACCAGAAAAGTGGGTTACTTTTCACTGTAGGGGTATATGTATGGAAAGGAAACAATGCAAAATAATAATAACAATAATTTACATGTATGCATACATAATATACATATATGCATATATACAGACACATACAACTTTTAAAAAGTTCTTTTGTACTTTTAAACTTTCCCAATTCAGATCGTAATTATGATTAATATTTTCTGTTCCTGGCAGTAAAAAATAAATTTATTAATGTTTAGGATATCTACTTTATACAAAATTATACACACTGTGCATAGCTTGAAGATAGGTACCTAATAAATATTTACTGAGTTGAATTGGCTTCTTACTTCAGATTTTATGACAAATAATATAGGTGAGAAGGAAAGCTGTCCTAGACCTGAGAGAGAAAAAAAGCCTATAGCCCATTTACATGCTACCTACCCAATAATTTATTGAAATTTTAAAGCAAAGTTTTTAATTGTACAAAGGTTTTATGATGACTCTGTACATGTCTTGCCCCCTTCTGATGCTTCAGGACAAATTAATACTGGAAGGAAGGACAGCAAAACATTCTAAATCCTAAAAGTATCTGTTGAGGAGGAATCAAAGATGTTTCAACGTCTGTGTCACAACTGATGGACCTGTTCTGATCATTAAACATGCTCATAGCTCTGGACAAGTTGAAGTAAAAGCTGAAAGTGAGCCAGTTCCTCAACGGGGCAATGAAAGAGTTCAAACAACCAATAAAGACTATTTTGGAAACTCTTCCTTCTCCACCTAAGTGCTGCACCTTTTCTGTCTGTTTGTTTTTATACATTATTGTTTGCCCCATAGGCATCAAGCTGTTAGTGTGTACAGGAGGGATTAAAGTGAAACTGCATGTTGGATGAAATATAAATTAAAATTATTCTTCTGTCAGTCTCAAATCAGGGATTGTTTCTCAAGGTCTCCCCAAACACTTAATTTCAAATGAGTCTTCATTTATTACTTCACGAAAGGCCAAATGCATAATTTATCAGTAGCTCTCAGTCAATATACCCTTATAAGCAAGTTTCCCATGAGCCTTTGAGTAAAAATATGTTATGCTAATTCTATTAGTTGGGTACACAAGAGCTGTCTAGAAGAGTAAACAAGTATTAAAAGGAGACACATGTGAACAAAGAAATGTCTATCCACCCATCATCCAGGGTCAAATTAGTAAAGGGAAAAGTTAGTATCAGGAGAGGAGCTGGGTAGCACATCTTTATTCAAGGATTACACTGGATAGAGCCTCCCTTTCCCCTTCTTATCTCTTCTTTGCCAGGGTGGTGTGGTGTGGCGCATAGAAAGGGCTGATGTTTTAACCAGAAGTGGATGGCGGTCACGTACCTGGTCTCCAGTGGCACATTGCTATTGAGCACCCAGCTATCCTGAAGCTGGACGGACTCAGGAGTGGTAGCCAAGTCATTGGGAGCAGGAGCTGGGGCATGGATCTGGCTCCGTCGATTGGTCAGTGAGTTCCGATTGAGAGAGTTGGCAGAAGAATGGTGATGGGACAAGGTGTGGTTGTGTGGGGGTGGAAGAGGTGGCCTCAGAGTTGACTGGCTGTGGTGGTTTGGTGGGCCTGTAGAAAGAGGAAGGAGGAAAAAAAATTCTTCAATATCTGTGGATTCCAGATTCAGAAATTTTTGTAGCAATACACCCATGTTTTCCTTTTCCCTTTTTTTTTTCCTGGCAAAATGAGTTAACTGACTTTGTCTCTATTTTGATAATGATTTAGTATAGTAAAATAGAGCTGAGATTGAAGAAAACATAGCAAATAAATTAAGAATAAATAATATACTTTAATCTACATTAATCTGCAGGCTTTGAGTAAAAAATAATTAGAAATTGCATTAGTAAAACAGTGCTAATAGGGGTTTTTCAGGAGAATTACCTAAACACTTTTTAGGAAACAAGAATAAGTATTAGAACACAATAGTGAAAGTGATCTCAGAGTAGAATCCACCATTTATAGAGCAACTGATCTGGGTCTATAAAGAAGAGCAAAAGAAGAATGACCAATTCCAATTACAAGAGAATTAAATGCAATATGAATGCTTTTTAGATGTTCAACTCTCTCAAAAGTAGAAATGTCCATAAGTGTTCTGCAACTTTTAGTTGGCAGAGAAGTTTCCACAGCAGGAGCTCAATGAAATCATAGGTTCAGGAAACAAACAAAAGTAATAGAATTTGGTTCTCTAGTCAGCAATGTTTTGGAGAAACTCTAGGCTGATTAGAACAGTATTTACCTCAGTATACAGTAAGTGCTTAATAAATTCTTAATGTCTGACTGATAATTTAATTTAAATCATGACCACTGCCACTTCCCTAACTCCCAAAAATAAAATAAAGGTTCAAAAAAAGTTCTTGACCCTATGTCTCCATCTCTGAAAGCAACAGTCATATTACCTGTTTCCCCAAATAAAAGTCTACCAAGCAAGCCTGTTTATTATATTTTTACATATTTATAATAAATCATGTGCATTATATTATTGTTACATACATATTAGGTGATATGTGTATAAAAATGAAAATAAATGGTATTTCAAAGAAAGGAAATATTCTTAGGGTTCTTGACAGTTTACAAAGTATTTTCCTAAATACGGGGCTGATACAAGCAAAACAAATGTTATCTGATAACAAATATTATACCCCCTAAATTACTGATGAACAAAGAGAAACTCAAAGAAGATGAGGGACTTGCTCAAGGTCACACACATTCCTTCTATCCAGTAAGGAGCAAAACTGTGATTCCAACCTGGTTATTAGAATTCCATTTCTCATTTACAGTTCCACATTGCTTAATCTAGCCTCTATAAGAATGAACCTACAAGCCTGTAAGTTGCAATATTTTAAAATTAATGGAAGTGAAAGTAGTTGGGTATGCAACTTAAAGCCTATAATTTTGTTTTAATGGACACTGAAACACGACTTTAATTTGTGTCCTTTGAGAAAGTTTATTTTTTGAAGCTTTAAGTCAGAGCTGGCAGCTCACCAGGTGTCTGCCTGTGCCTTGTCATTTTGCCCCTGCCAACTTTTAAAATCCTCAGCCCCTGCTGTCTTGGCTTTAAGGAGTTGGCTGAAGTCATTTAAACAAGCAATTTGACACAAATTTCAACTACTTGTCTCCTTATGTGGCCAGACTATCTCCAAAAGGTGTAATCTACATTCTATGGTTCCTTGTCCACAGAAACATGCTTAGGAAAACAAGATGTATCAAGGATATAGTAGCTTTGGAAAAGAGAATGAACAAAAATAACAACAGAAAACAGGAAAGAAATTAAAACCCTGGTAGAATTGCTTTATCCAAGTCTACATTTCTAAGTTGAAATTCTCTTCTGGATTGTCTTCTTTTTCTTCCAGAAAAAAAAAAAGAGAAAATACTCATTTTGTTGTTCAGTTGTGTCTGACTCTTTGTGATCTCATTTGGAGTTTTCTTGGTAAAGATACTGGAGTGGTTTGCCATTTTTTTTCTCTAGATTATTTTACAGATAAGGAAACTGAGTCAAATAGGGTTAAGTGACTTGTCCAGAGTCACAAAGTGAGGAAGTGATAGGACACATCTGAATGCATGTCTTCCTGACTCCAGGTCCTGTATAGTTTCCATTGTGCCATTTTGCTTCCCATAAAACCCAAGGTTCTTTTTCATAGGTTTCAAGTGTACCTTCAAAGTATATTTCACATATGAAGACAGGTAATGTGATAATGTCCAAAGAGCACTATACTTGGCCCCACCATTTACTAGCTGGGTGACCTGGGTAAGTCACATAGATGCTTCTCTGTAAAATTCTCCCCGTGGGCCCCTTCAATTCTAACATTTTATATCCTGTAACTCTTTGATATAATTTATTCCATAGCATCCTACTCTCGAGAGCAGTATGCTATTAACCATTTAGTATTCGGTTGGCTGATATTAGTAGAAAGAAATGGGGATGAAATTATATCATCATGACCAACTTTTTAGATGCTAGTCAAGCCCTTAGACAAAATAAATTCATTCTCCTGTCTCTTTTCCCTGCCCCCACCAGGTAGAATCATTATCTCCACTGGTTAGGTAGTTATGAGATTTGCCTTAGGGCAAATGAGTTGAGTCAGTCACAAGCTTAAGAATTCCCTCTTCTCTTCCAAGCACTGATTTTCTATCTATGCCTTAATCTTTAGACCACACACTCACCTAGGAGACAAAGGGGCTGTGTAAGAGGTTTTATTTATTCTGTAGATGTCATCCTAAGATAAGGGGTTTCCACTTTACTCAATGTGGAGGTTCCATCGCCTACTCTATACAAACTGTTCTCTGTCCCTCTCTTTCCTACTGAATGGATCTCTTATGGGCATCCTTACAGTGATGGTAGTTCTGAGATGGTGTATATGGTAGAAAATGGAAATATAGCCCTTGGTACTGTGTGGTTAGAGACCAAATTGAAGTCAGATTTCTTCCATGAATCATTTGTTTCTCCATGATAAAATAAGAAAAGTTTTCCAAGTACTTGGCAGGCCAAGGGAATATTGGGGGAGGTGAAGAAAGAAAAAGAGTAGGAGGAGATGAAAGAATACTTATTTCTACTCATCATTATATTCCCCTATAAGCAATCTGCCATTTCCACTGGATTTACCCTTCCTTACTCTTTCTACTCTGACAGAGGAATAGATGGAGGTTAGAAGGATGAGGTTATGAGGAGGAAAAGAATAGGAGAAAGAGAAGAGAAAGGAAATTGCTAAATAAGAAGATTTCTTTGGTGGGGAATGGACAGGGTTTGGAGTAAGAACTTTCTAATGAGGCAGCTAGGTGGTACAGCTGATAGAGCACTGGACCAGGAGTCAGGTTTGGTTTTGTTTTAGCCCTTACCTTCTGTTTTAGAATCCATACCAAGTATCGGTTCCAAGGCAGAAGAGTGGTAAAGGCTAGGCGATGGGAGTTAAGTGACTTGTCACAGCTATGAAGTGTCTGAGGCTAGAGGTGTAGCTCCAGTTTCCAGACCTGGCTGTCTATTCACTGAGCCATCTAGCAGCCCCCGGAGTCAGGTTTAAATTTGGCTTCAGATACTTAATAACTATATGAATCTGGGGGAAATTACTTAATCTCCCTTATTTTTCTCATTTTTTCTCATTAGTTTTCTCATTTGTAGAGTGGGGATTTAAAAAAAATCCCTAACTCCCACTATTATTGGGAGGATAAAATAAGATTTTTGTAAAGAAAGCACTTTGCAAATCTTTTAAGCATTACATAAATGCTACATATTATTACTACTATCACAATCAGGAAACTCCATCTCCCAATGTGGACTTGTATTTGCTCTTAAAACTTGAAGACTTAGAGAGTCCTCTGAGGACACTGAAAGATTAACTTCCTCATCTAGAATCACATAATGGATATTTGTAAGAGGCAGGTCCTGAATTCAGGACTTTTGGTTCCCAGTATAGTAAATTAGCTCCTAAGTTTCAGTTATGGTCCAGGTTCTTTACTATTCTATTTTTCAATTTCTATGTGGTTTCAGAGTGGAACAGTCTTGCTCCCCATGTACTTTTTAGGAGACTAGTAGATTTCTAAAGGCTCTATCAAGGACAGGATACTGTGATGTTAATTAAAATTCTTTAAACAATGGAGGTGGGAGGGGTCACATAAAGAAAATCTGGTTCATGCCACAACTTGTGCCATATGATTGTGATGGAATACTATTGCTCTGTAAGAAATGATAAGCAGGTAATTAAAAAAATGGAAATATCTAAAAGAAATTATGAAGAGCAAAAGGAATGGAAACAAGAGAATATTATATACTACAACAGAAATATTGTTTGAGGAATGACTTATGTATGTCCACCTCCAGTGAAAGAACTGATAAATAGAAATAAACAAGACATAGTTTTATAAATATATATATGTACCTTTTTGTCACATGATGTCCTCTCTAATGGGGGAGGAGGAGAGGAAGGGAGAGAGATATCTAGGAATTTTAATGTAACAAATAAATTCATTAAATTTTTTTAAAATCTGGTTTTAAAAAATCAAGCTTTTGGTCAGTAATTTCATCATTTTGGAGAACTCAAGTGGAAACTTTCTCCACTATTACAGATTCACAGCACTGGGAAAAGTTGCTTGGGGGACCTAGAGGTTTAAATAATTTGCTTATGGTCACAGCCAGTATGTCAAGGAAACAATTTGGATTTTTACTGTGAGATGGCCCTTTGTTACTGATTTTTCTTTCCATAAAAAAATTAATTTAACAACAGAGAAATTCAAGAGGGAATTAATCATATTACCCAAGTTACATTCTTTTGAATAAGGAGTCAGGGCAACTGGATGGCATGTGAATAGAGCCTTGGGCCTGGAATCAGGAAGACCCAAATTCAAATTCAGCCTTCAGACACCTACTAGCTATGACTCTGGGCAAGTCACATATAACCTTGTTTGGCTCTGTTTCATTATTTGTAAAATGAGCTGGAGAAGGAAATGGCAAACCACTCTGGTATTTTTGCCAAGAAAAACCTAAATGGGGTCACAAAGGGTCAATCAAGACCGAAACAATTGAACAATAACAATAGGGTTTAGAACAGTTACTTTAGTAATCTCCTTTGGAGCAATTATTTTTAAATTTTATTTTACAGAACATTGCTAATTGGCAAAAACAGTTAGAAGGAAGGATAGGAGGGGGTTAAACAAAGAAACTACCCTAAAATGAAAAATGGAAGGTGGATGGTTGGGCAGCTAGGTTTTGTCCCAAATGCTGATATCTGGAGGGTTTCACTTCTTTACTGTGAACCTGAGACCCTGGACCTCAAAATCCTGCACTGACTTTTGCTTTTACATAGATTCGGGAGAGGGTCTAGAGGGGAAGAGTGGGAAGGAAGATCCCAGGTGATAGTAGGAGAGAAGAGTCACTATCAGATGGCTCTCTACTTATCTTGATGCCAAGCCATACTGCTCTATCCCAGACCCCCAATTCTGAATGCCAGCTCTTGCCCTGAATACCTGGAATGCTGATTAGTGAAGGCATTCCCTATCTGACTTGACCCAGACCCCATAACACATTTTTTCCAGCCATCTCCACACTAGAATCAAGATGCTTCCACCTCAGCCTCTACTTATCATACCAGTGACATTTCATATCAAAGCACTCCTTTCTGAACTCCTCTCCCCATATATGTATTGTTTTTTTTTCCATTAGAATATAAGTTCCTTGAGGGAAAGGACTGTCTTGAGTTATGTATTTGTATCTTCAATAATGAGTTTAAAAAATAGTCTTCCATCCATTCTCTCAGTACAAAGTAGCTAAGTAGGGAATTGAGATGAGCCAACTCTTCTCTTCCAATTACTGTACCTTTATTAAGACTCCTTTCCTCACTTTTGAAAATGCTTTCTCCTACTATTTTCCCCTCCTCTTTTATTTCTATTCAGCTTGACCATAGTCATTACTATTCTTCTCTGTCCTCTTTTCCTGCAGTCACCTGGAATTCTTCTCATAGTTAATAAATTTCTCTTCATTCTAAATTTCCTTGTCTCACATTCTTTTCATCTTCTGGTGATCACAGACACCTGCCTTTCTCCTGAGGACATCATATCTCTTGGTGCCCTCCTCACGAATGTAAAATTGAGATTTGAACTCTGGACTTCAATTCCCACAAGTCCTTGCTCCACTTCCCCAAAATGCTTTATAATCTCACGGAATTCTGAGGTGGGTGAGATCGAGAAGGTACTTAAACTGATTGCAAAGGCTTTTGAGCTCTCTTTTTGGACTTCCATTTTGGGGCAGACATGGCTCTTTCCATAATGTAGGTGAGGTCTTGTCTAGGCCTCTGGCCTAGGCACGTTTTCCTTATCCTGTATTTTCTTTAATCCTTAATCCTTAATAAACCTCTAAAAAAATATAATATTCCTTGCAGAGAGAAACTAATTTCTACCTGCCTCAGTCTCCCCTAAATTTTAACTGTTACATGGTTGGCTACTTTTCCTCTCACATCTCTTGAGGCACAAAGAAGGAGATGGAGTTGGCATGCTCCTTGGTTTTCATTGACCCTTTCAGTCACTGCCTCAACTAATATCTTAAAGCAAGAATTTCTCCTTTAGAGTCCTCTCCATTCTGTCCAGATCCTTGTTACTTTCATTGCTGGACCTCCAGGTGACTCTTCATCCATAAGTCAGACCTGGCACCCAGTCTTCTCTACCCCAGCTCCTTCAAACACATTGCTCTCCAAGTTTTTTTTTTTATTCTCCTCCCAGTGATTTCTACCTCACAAGTGATAAAACCTTAGACCTATCCCATCACTTGTCTATCCTGCTCAGCTGCATTTGCCCCAAGTATCAGAATTCCCATTTCTGGTTCCAGTGAAAATAATTCTGGGACTCAGAAAAACTGAGTTCTAGTTCTGGCTTTGCTACCAACTCATTGTTTGACCCTGGGAAAGCCCCAACCTCTCTAGTCTTTTTGTGAACTGGAGATAATGATACTTGCCATCTCACCTCATAAAGTCATGAATAATCTAATTGGAAAATGCTCATAAAGCTGCTTCTAAAAGTATAGAGTACTGCACAGATACAAGATTTCATTAATGAGGCATTTCTGTCATTGTTTTTTAATGACATTTCATACCACTTGTAGTTCTTCATTTATTGAACTTAGATTTCACAATATATTTTGGATTAAATTGTTAAAAACCATTTGAAATTAATTAAATGTTGTAGAACATAGTATTAAAAACGATCTTTCAACTTTATTCTTTGGACCAAAGTGAAAAAAAATTCAAGTATTTCCCCCCTAAGCTCATATAAATAATATGACACAAAATGTTATTTCTAGAAATTTGGTTGACATTCAGTTTTCAAGGAATTCCTCTCTCGCATAATAAGTTTGGGCTTTTGTACTTAGAACCATAGAACCTCAAAGTTGGAAAGGACCTAGGATACTGTCAAGTCCACAACCACCCCACTTATCAGGAGGCTAAGACCTGGAAAAGTTAAATGCTTTCCACCACAGTAGGCAGCTAGCTTTCAGCAGGGCTCAGGTTTAAAATCGGGACTCTTGAGTTATGGTCCAGTGTTCTTTGTATGACATAGCGCACTGTAAGGAGTCTTTATTCCAACGCACTTTTTCATGTGTCCCCTCATTATCAGCTAGCTTAATATGAAGTTTTCTCAGTTGGAAGTGAGGTATGGGGCTCAGTAAAATGTGTCCCAGGAGAATCTAAAGTATATGGACCACCCTGCTTGTAGGTAACTGATGCCTGAAATCTATAGCAAATTAGAAAGCAAATGGCTCTGCTTGATTAAGAGCAGTAATCTTTTCCCTTTAAGTTCCACAAATTTACAGGATTTAATTAATGTACTTGTAATTAATGTTCCTTATTTTACATAAATATGAAATCACCTAATAATGCAGTTTAACTACGAACAACTATGTAACAAATGGTTACACGGTGTTGAGTCTCAATAATTATGCTATTAGAGGCAACTGTCATTAAATGCGCCGCACTGACCTATTTTAGTGTACCTGATTTACCAGTATGCCAAGAAACAGCATTTTTATTCTAAGTAGTGTATATATAGTTCCAAGGGGCCAGGAGGAAGGGCTTTTTCAAAGTCTCCAGGAAAGGTTAGGGAGGCCCAAGTGCTGTTATGAAATGGAAGTGTGTTCAACATAGGTATACTTTCTGCATATTTAAGGATCAGGAGTCACTTTTCACTTTATTATAGAAAATGGGGTGTTTTTTTTTACTTTTGGTATTATTCAACATGGGGCAATTTCAATACCAGAAATTTTGTTTTCATGCACTGGAAATGCAGGGCAGTAAATGCGAATGATTATTCAACGGCTGGTTTTGTACTACAGACATGAACTTACCCTTCTGTGTCTTTCCTCAAATAATGTCTACACTCCTTTACCCTTCTTCACCTGTTGAATTCCAATCTATATTCTTGTGGAAAATTAATGCTAAATTGTGAAATAATTTCCCCCACCCCCAAGGTCAGGCTAAAACTTGCTTATAAAACTGCAGACTTCCAGTTTCCCCCTGAGGCTACGAAACTGGGTTGGAAACTTCCTTCTTTTGTTAAGATAAGAGAATTAAGGGCAGGGCTGACTAGTTATGAACATTGACCCAGTTGAAAGATTAAGAGTAGGCTGATGTAGTTCCAGTGGATTGACAGCCAGGACTAGATATGGGTTCAAATCTAGCCTAAGACACTTCCTAAGCTGGGCAAGTCACTTAACCCCCATTCCTTAGCCCTCACTGTTCTTCTGCCTTAGAATCTGAGTCTAAGAAAAAAGGTAAGGGCTTCTTTACTTTTTTAAGAGTGGGCTGAGCAGTCATCACTTAAATCACTTAAAGTAGTGGTTCAACCAAATGGCAGAATGTGCCATCATCTTCTGGGTGTTATCAAAGATCCAACCCTCCTGTGAGGAAGTAATGAGAGTGGAGTTGAGATCTCTAAGTCCACCTCCTCTCTTGAAATATCCACCAATGGGGATTGGCAGGGGAAACTTTAGGGTCAAATTGTCATGCCAATCAGAAAGAGGATGGGACTCCCTTTATGAGCAAAAGAAAGGACTCATTCCCACTCATTCTTTGTTAGTAGATGCTGCATCTATTAATAAATACTGTTATTCCCAGAGGAATGCCCTCATGTTCTTTAGTGTGTAAAAATCTAAATGCTATATTCAAAATCCTCAATTTCAATGCCACCTCTTCTGGTAAGTTTTCCTTGATCTTCTTAGTTGCTAACAAGCTTCTCCACAGACCTGATATAAAACGTTGACAATTGTTAGCAAGAAGCATAAATGTACCAGATATGAGCATAACTAATAAACACAGGGCTTAAGGACCTCAGCTGTGGATGTACACTAAAGATGAGCATCAGGGACTCATTACAATCTAGCTGGAATCTTATCTATTTCTAGACTTCCTTCACTGCTGGCATATCCTGGTCACTCTGGTTAAATTCTTCTGAAGGTTTTGTCAGACATAAGAGACAGAGAAGGAACGAATGGCAGACAATGTTTCAAGAAGCTCATAGTAGTTCAGTTGTAATAATCTGAGATTTTTCTCTACTTTCCTTGGGTTTTTGGTGACTCAAGCTACTTTATTTCTGGGAATGCAGTTATTCAGGAGTGTATGTATCATGCATTTCTCTAGAGGTCTTGGATAACTGCCTCTCCCTCTTGAGAGTCAAGACATAAGAGTATATCTAGAGACTGGAGTGGGTTGAATCGTATTGGCATGTAGAGTAGATTCAGCCTCAAAGTCAATTTGGCTCAAAAACAAATCCCAAATTTCTGATCCTTCTCAATGGAGTTCAAACTCCTTCCACTGGGCAATATTGACCAGTGGAGAGCAGTCTTATGATAAATTGTAAGAGCTAACTCATTAATTAATTTTTCATATATTACTTTGTTGGCATCTTAATCTCCTACTAAACTGTAAATCTGAGGAGGGAAGGGGCCATATTATCTAAATTCTACCTTCTCCCAGCTCTAGCACAATGCTCTACAGAAAACATGTCCTTAATAAAATGATCAATTATTTTAAATTGATCATTTTAAAAACATACACCAATTTCTCTCTGTGCATTGGATAATAAATAATATCTACTTTGAACAAGCCTCAATACCAGTGGTCTTGAAGTCAAATTTGGGGCATTGTTTATTTGGGGGATATTGCCTGTGCTGGCTAGACTGAAGAAGTTTAAACATGAAGAGAAAACATCAAATACTCAAGTCTTGAGAACAGCTTATGAAGGAAGAATTTTTCTTGGGGCTAAGGAAGTAGGTTACTAATGAATTGCCATTATTGTTAACTCATCCCTAAACAAGCAGCTAGTGCAGGGATTTTACTTTGGGCCAACTTTTGCCAAGGCTTAATAGACCTAATTGCATTGTCTTATTCTCTAACCATTTTTCCTAGTGATTAATAATTCTGATAAAAGAACACATAAGAAAAAATAGTCAGGACATGTCTTACTGCCTGGTATAACACTCTCTCTTAGAGATGGAGCCAACTGTTTTTGGGCCTTGTCAAAAATCAAAACTCTCCCAAAGCCAATAAATTAACCACAAACTCTCTGCCTTCTCCTGCAAGACCACCCTCAAGAAAGCAAGTTGCCTCTTGAGGATACTATTGGCCAACACTAAAAATTACAGCAGGACACCCACTTCAAATCTCAGTATGCAAAAGTCATGCATCCAGCACAGCATAAAATTCGCCTTGTACTGGGGTGAAGTAAGAAAATCCAGATTTGGGACCCAGTTCTGATACCCTAAGATAATCACTTACCTTTCTGAAGCCCATTTCTTCATCATAAAATATGGGAATAATAATACTTGCGCCACTTACCTCATATGATTTGTTGTGAGAAAATCATTTTGTAAACCATAAACTGCTATAAAAATGTGAGCTATTATTCTTGCAGAGCAGCAAAGGTGGGGGTGGGGGAAGATGCTGAGTGCAGAGGAGCTCCAGAGTAATAGATGTGATTACAGCATGGTACAGTGGGAGCAATAATTCTCAGTGGAGAGTTCTGGTCCCTATTGCCCAACGTAAGCTATCCAGACATCCTCCAGGAAACAAGAGCCTTCTGTCTTGCTGAAGTCCACCTTCTCTGAGCCAAGAACAATGACTGCTTGGGCCTGGACCTTTAGTAGCTATGCCTTCCCACCCCAAAAGAGTGAATCCACTTAATTTTACCCCCCTTTCCTATGGCTGATCTGTCCTGATGGAGGTTGGGGGTGGGAAAGAACATCATTCTAGCCCATTCTACCTAGCTGATTGTAGACAGTGCTTCACATATAGTTATCCACCAGGAAATCCAGAGGATGTATGCCCGCCCAGTGCCAGTATCATGCCATTTATACTGTCACCTTGAGTAAACTACTGCTTCTTCCCTTGCTCCTACCATCTCTAGCTTTTACTCTGGGAATGACAATCAAACAAGTGCCAGTATAGCTATTGAAAGGGTGTGCCAATGAACTGTCCTATGATTCTGCTTATAACTCCTTTGATTGCTCACACCAAACCAGCCTTTCTGTGTCCACATTTCCCCAATAAATGTAGTATCCCCTTCTTCAAATGTAAGCCCCTTGGAGGTGGGAACTCATTCATATTGGTCTTTATATTCCCAGTGAGTAGCACTTGGAATGTAGTCTCAGCTAAATCTTACTTTCTGCCAGAAGCTTTTCTCAATCCCCCTTAATGCTAGGGCATTCCCTCTGTTGATTATCTCCAGTTTATCCTGCTTATATCTTGTTTGTACACTGTTATTTACATGTTGCCTCCCCAATTAGCCTGTAAGCTTGTTGAAAGCAAGGACTGGCTTACACGTTTGTTTGTATGCCCAGAGTTTGACTCAGTTCTTAGCACCCGGCAGACACTTAAAAATGACTGATGATTAATCTGTTTTAAAAAGAATTTTCTTTGACCCTTCCAACAAAGCACATGCTAAATGCGATGGGAAAGACAGTTATTTTTCTATCTTTTCTTTCCTCTCATTGTCAAACTAATCTGAATTTCCATTCCACCCAAGGTCTCCTCAGTCCACTGAAATCTGGCTTTAATTTCCATCATTATCAAAATTGCTTCTTCAAAGGTCATCAATAAATCACCCTCTGGTTGGATTACAGCTGAATTTCAAGGAATACTAATAATGAACTCCTTGAAGTAGTCATGTGTAAGAGGGAAGGCCATGTCTAAAGTCAAGAAGCCCTGAGTTCAAATTTGTATTCAATTTTCTTCTTAGTTATGTCACTTTGGGCAAGTCACTTAACCTGTTTTTTTTCAATTTCCTCATCTGCAAAATGGGGATAATAATAGCATCAATCACCCAGAATGGTTTTGAGGATCAAATGAGATAATAATTACAAAGTACTTAGCATAGCACCTGACATAAAGTGCTACATAAATGTTAACTATTATTATTATTATTATAATTATAAAATGTGGTCATTAGTTCTAACCCAATGGAGCACAAATTTGAAAAAGGCAACCGCTCAGGGGATCACAATAATCTGGACCTAGTAGCACTACAATAACTCACTAACAGGTCTTAGCCCCTCTATCCTTCTTCTGTGTAAGGCATTTTTCACAATGTGGAAAAAATAATCATCTTTATTCATACATCATTTGAGTAATTTTCCTTCTCAAAATTGTTCTATGGCCCTTTTTTATCTAATGAATAAAGCCCAATTTTCTTTGCCGGCATTTAATGCCGTACTATGTCACCAACCTATCTTTATCATAATCTGGGGCTATCCTAGCTTCCCAGGTCTATCTCACCTACTTCCCAACATTTGTTCTGTGCTCCAGCCAAAGTACATTTGTCCTCCAAACCTACTTTGGGCATTCTCAGTTCTGTACTTTTGTCCCTCCTATTTCCATGCTTTATTTCCAACACTTTCTCTCAGTTCATAGGTAGAGTTTTTGGCCTTAAAAAAGGTAAGAAGTAGTAGGATAGAAAGGGATCTTACAAAAAAAACACATACATATAATAAAATAAGAAAGAATATTGCTTCTCCCTAAAAGGGTAAAACTCTTGCTTTTGATCTTTCTCTGTGCTAAATTGTAAGCTCTGTGAGGAGCAAGATCTACGTCTTATCAGAATTCTATCTTTCCCAATGGTTAGTAGAGTGAGCTACATGTAGTAGAACTTTAATAAGAAGAACTTATTAAAAGCTCAATGACTTGCATCAAGGTGGTTATTCTCTCATATTTACCATCCCTTTTCCATGAAACTGGATCAATTGCATTAATAGTTGTAGATAAACCTTGTTATTCTCACTTTGAAATCTTGCTGTAATAACAGTACTTGAATTTCAAGTTCATCTTCAAATTCATTTACAGTGAGTAAGGAGAAAGAAAGGAAAGCGAAAGACAACTAAGAAGTGGTCAGATAAATTCACTTAGGCTCAGATGGAATAAACAATTTTATATTTGCACTCTCATGAGCAAATGCAGACAAACACCACCAAAATTTATTTTTGTACATTTCAAGTCAGCAATTCAATAGATATTCATTATGGACCTATTATAGGCCACTGTCCTAGGTGCTGAGGGAAAAGCAAAGATGAATAATTCGATAAAATTAATCATACCCAAGTGTCTATTAGGCATAAATATCTAGACAACCAGGTGGCACAGCAGACAGAGTGTTGGGCCTGGAGTCATGAAGACCTGAGCTCATTTCCAGTCTTAGACATTAGAAGCAGTCTGACTATGGCAAGTCATTTAATTTCTATCTATCCCAGTGTCCTTGACTATGAAATGGGGACCTACCTTGATCCAAAGAACCAATATTTGTAAAGTGCATAGCACAATGCCTGGTACATAGTAAGAGCTACATAAGTACTTTTCCCTCTTCCCTATGTGTAAAGGAGTAGTAGTAGTAAGGCTCTGTGCCAGGCAAGGCAATTTATGTCCTCAAGGTATTTACAACAAAGCAAGGGAATAAAATATTGCCCTCCAGGAGCTTACAATTTAAAGGAATACGATGTACAGTTATATTACAAAGGAGAACGGGACACTTGTCATTAAAGAAGTTAAGACAATGCACTATGGAGGCTCAGAGGAAGATGAGATCTCTTCCTACTAGGAGGAAGGACTCATGAAGGAAAAGGTTTTTGAGACAGTCCCTGATATATGAATAGAATTTTGACAATTGAGCAGGGGAAACCATACCAAGGCATGGAAATAACAACAGTGAAGCAAGATACTATAGGACTCTGCCACCATGCTTCAGCTGTTTTCTCCTTATACCTCTGTGGGACCCCTCTCCCTATAATGGAACTTCCATTGTGAGGAAGGGTCCAGAAAAACCATCCTTCACCTCCTGGACTAAACTACCCTGCCAACATGTAAGTCTTGCTTCTAATCTGGACCACTTCCTCTATCTCCACTTTTCAGCTCCCCTTTATGTGTACTGTCTTCTTCCATCAGACTATAAGCTCTTATGAAGAGTGTTGTTGTTGTTGTTTTTTGTATTTGTATCTCTGGCATTTGGCATAGTGCTTGGCACACAGTAAACAATTAATAAATGCTGATTTGCTGGCTTGTTGATCTGGAATGGAGGGAAGATTTAGGGTATATTAGACTGTAGACATAGTTTGGTGACATACTATGGTATTAAATGACAAACTGAGGGCTTTGGACTTTTATTCAGTAGCCCTTCACAGGGGAGTTAAAGAAAGTATTTTGAGTAAAGGAATTCAAAGGTGCTAGGAAGGTTAAACAGACATATATATATATATATATATATATATATATATATATATATATATGTGTGTGTGTGTGTGTGTGTGTGTGTATTTATATATATATAGATATATAATGTATTAGAGGGAGAAGAAACTGGAGAAAACTGGTTAAGAGCCTACTACAATAGATTAATTACAAGGAACTCCTCAATAGAAATAGAAAGATATGGAAAATTCAAGTCAGATTTCAGAGACAGGAGCAACATAATTCAACACTGATTAGATATCAGAGCAAGTATCACAGGATCTTAGATTTAGAGCTGGAAGAGATCTTAGATACAATCTAATATAACCCACTCATTTCACTAATAAGTTTATAGAACCCCATAGGGTTCAATGTCTTGTCCAGAAGATACTACTTTGGTACAGTGGAGGAAAAAAAAGTACTCATCCTTGGAGTTAGATGGAACTTGGATTAAAATCCTGACTGGTACTTATTGTGGGCCATGGGCAAGTTGCTTACCCTCTTTTAACTTCAATTTCCACTTTAGTAAAATGGACATTGCCATTGCATATAAGTTATTATGAGAATTAAATGAAATAATGATTAAAAGTGATTTATAAATCTTAAAGAGTTATTCAGTTATCAGTGATTATGATAAGCCAAGGTCACACATAAGAGAGAAAAAGAAGAAGAAAATATGATTCCACGGTTTAGAGGCAAGTTGAGTAGGAGAAGGTAAGAGTGGAAGCGTATGTATGGGTTATCATTAACAGAAATAGGAAAGTGAGGAGGAGTGAGAGTAGCAGTTATGTTTGTGTGTGTTGGGGGAGGGAGGGAGAGGAAGATGACGAGTCTCATTTTGGACATTCGATCAAATGGCAGAACCAAACCATGTGCAGAATAGGAGGTGATGTCCCACCTTACAGCTTCATGCTTCAGGATGCCATTTGAATTAGGAGAAATAGGCCAGAACAAAGTAATATTGCAGAGCAATATCTTTTCTGGGTCAAAGTGACTTCCCAAAAGACCCTCAAATTTTTTTTAAACCCTTCTTTTGTGCAGAATATTTGACTCACATAGCCAGGCCCTGTAAAAGACGAGAAACAATTAGATCTAACAGATGCAGAAACATGGCCCAGCCTAGTTCTCAGAGTATTCCAGTACTCCCTTGACTACAAAAATACTTCACCTGGCTGGATGAGAGGAAGGGCCCTGGTACCTCTCAAAAATGGATTCATTGATTTTTTCCTAACTAGTTACTGACCTTTTTCACTTAAGAGTCTGGCCCTTTCCTTTTTTTTTCCTGACTTAAAATTTATTAAAAGACTTTGACCCAGGGAAGAAGTATATACACTCAAGGGAACACAGAATATACTAAGGCAGCAAGATCTTTGGGGTTGCCATGATCATAGTTTTCCTGGATTGCCATTATGACCAATTTGCTCTGAATATTTGGTTTAGCCAAGACTACAGCAAAGTGCAGCAACAACAGAGGGAATAGCTGAAAATTGTCTTATTTTACAAAAGTGGAAACTGAGGTCCCCCAACATTAAAGTACTTTCTTGAGATTATTGGGCTAAGTTAGTATAAGAATCAAAACTGAAACTCAGATTTTTCTGACCTCTAGCCAACTCAATTCAAATTTATTAAGCACATTCTGCATGCCACACACTGTAGTAGATTCTGGGAGAGAGATAAAGTTTTAGGAATGATATGATCCCTGTCATTATAGATGTCACAGCCTAATGTGAGGGTAGGAGCTGGGAAGAAAGCCAATATACAAAAAAAGCTACAGTAACGAATAGAACACTAGGGCATTTGAGAAGTAGGAACAGTCCAATTCTGGTACTCTTTTTTTTTTTTTTACTAAGTATTGTAGTCAGAAATGATATGATGGGAAGTCTGGGAATTATTTAGTTCAATTTAATACACATTCATTACATATCTATTAGTGTGCACAGACAGCATTGTTCTCAATGCTAAGGGAAACCCAAAGATAAATCAAATCCAGGGCCAGCTTTCATGAAGAAGTTTCTAATTTCATAGGAAGATGTGCCACATAAACAACTGTCTGTGATATATATTTGGATGGTGCTAAGTACATCAGAGGAGTGCAAGGTGCTCTATGAAGTCCCAAGAGGGAAAGAAAATTTCTGATCCAGGAAATAGGGTTTTTGGAGAGGAATTCTCGAAGTCTTCATTAGGAAAGTGGTATCTTTGCCAGACAATAGGAAGCTATTAAGGAATTTCTTTAATGGTAGGTGTGTAACTTATGAAAGGCTGAGGTTGTGGTGAGAAGTCTGGGAAGGGTCATTTTCTATTTAAGGGCTAAAAACCATCTCAGATATTAAGAAATAGTCACTTTCATTCTTTTAGCCTAAGGAAAGGGGAGCCCCAATCTCTATAAAGGGAAGGAAAAATATAACCCAAGGAGAGGTCAATCAATCAAAGCTCTAGCACAGCATTCTAAGATTGCTGGGACCATCAGGCAGTATCATGATTTGTAATAGTATTATGACTGACCACTAGGACCCAGGCATAGGGAAAGAAGAAAATGATGATCATTTCCGTGTAGTTATATATAATACATTTGAATTCTTCTCTGCCTCCCTTTCATTTCTCTGGAGATTTTTTTAACCATTTGTATGGAATCAGGTATTTTGAAAAAGTCAGAAGAGTAGGAGTTGGGGTAAGATAAGACTGTCAGTTCCTGCAGGCTAGAATTGATCAGGCTCCAAATATAGGGATTAGTGGGTGATGTCACCTACATAATATTATAAAGCTCCGGGAAATCTACCTTCTTCTCCAGGAAGAATTTTCTAACTAATTAGAGGACAAACTGTCTCACTGATTCTGACCTGCTTTGTCCCTCCCCTCCCCTTCAAGCACATACCCTATCAAATCACCATGCTTCAAAAGAACTTCGAACTTCCTTTCACACATCTACCCTTTCACTTGTATGAAATGTAAATCCTTTTATTTGCTTCAATGCCCTTATGTGATATGCCTAGATACATCAGTGCTGTCAGATTATATAAGCTTCCAGAGGACAGGAATTCCTATTTAATGTGCTTTTTATAGCAACTATTATAGTTCCACAAGATCCCAGTATTTCATAAATCCTTCAGTTGATCATGATCTGAATGACTCAAAATTTAGGTATAATGACCCTGTTTCAGTTTGTTTATATTCTCCTTTTTATCTGATCTGATTACTATTTAACTATGCTTTCTACTTGCCTTTCTATCTCCTTTCTATTTTAATATCACAAATATAGTGCTGCACCAACCCATAGTCACAGAAGATCATGTATTTAGAACTGGAAGGAACCTTAGAGACCATGTCCAACGCCATCATTTTACAAATGAGGATCATTGGAGTTAAATGACTTGCCCAAGGTCATACAGATAGCAAGTAGTAGAGCTGAGATTTAAATTTAGGACTATAGTACCTCCAAGGTCATTAATCTTTTTACTATCCAACCCTGAAAGGTTTTAGGTTCATGACTAGCAATAGACTATGCCTGACATGGGAATATTAGCTCTCTAATACATATGGGAAAGCTTCATCAAAGTGATTAAATGCCAGTTGATTTTTCTTTTTGAGATAGTGATTCACAGTACCAGATTACTAAGGCTGGAGACATGATGGCAATCTGTTGGTGATAGATAGATAGAAAGACAGACAGAGAGGTAGACAGACAGCTAGCTAGGTAGATAGATGTGTAAGATTAAAATTAATATCCAATAACTCCAAGTATTATATTTTGTAAGATTTATTAATAATCACTTGGAGTAGAAGAAATAAAAGGACAAAAGTAAAAGCCTGAGTAAAAAAACTGCTTTCCCAGCCACGACCAGGGGAAAAGAGAGAGAGGCAGGGCTAAGTCAAAATAGATCCTCCTTATGTAAGGACATAGGTAAATATGTAAATAGGATGCTGGGATTTAGAGTCCTGGGGAGCAGATTCTAACCATATAGATGGATAGATAGATAGACAGACAGATGGAGAGATAGATAGACAGATGGAGAGATAGATAGATAGATGGATAGATAGATAGATAGATAGATAGATAGATAGATGGATGGATGGATAGATAGACAGACAGGTAGACAGATATAGACAGACACAGATAGATAGATAGATAAGTAGACAGATATGGACAGATAGATAAATAGATAGATGGATAGATAGTACATTATATAATTAAGTACTGTGCTATTAGGTGGTACAGTGGCTAACATGCTGGACCTGAAGTCAGGAAGACTCTTCTTTCAAATATGGTTTCAAACACTTAATAGCTGTGGGACCCTGGACAAGCCACTTCACTCTGTTTGCCTCAGTTCCTCATCTGTAAAAAAGAGTTGGAGAAGGAAATGGCAAACAATTCCTGTATCTTTGTCAAGAAAACTCCAAAAGAGATCAGGAAGAGTTGGACAGGATTAAACTATAAAACAAACAAACAAACAAAAAAAACCCCAAAAGGCAGGGTGCTAATGGCAGGGAATAAAAATTGAAGTCCCCTTTCCCTTAAATCCTCCCTGCCTCAGGGAGTTTACTTTCTTCTGGAGAAAGACAATATTGAAAGGGGGAAGTACTTGCTGGGGAGCAAAGAGGCAAAATCCTTGGAGTCAGTAGTGGAGCCTTGGGGAGAAGAATATCCACTGGGATAAAACCAGAGATCCCAGAAAGTACTGTAGTGGATTGCTGAGGAGGAAGGGCCCCTGAGGACTCACATCTCCTATTAGTTTGGATAATATTGGAGAAGAGAGAGGACAGCAGAACCTGCTCCTGGAGGAATAAACTTCTCAGCTGGAACTCCTTGATCCAGTCCCTCCTTCGCTTTTGTTCAGCAGTGTTCTGGGGACTGATTTGGAGGGCTCTTTAACACAGAGGCTGACACAGTAGGTGAGGAGACAACTTTTTGAATTCTGCTTGTACTGTATCCAAAAAAGCCACTTGTATGGCGGAGCCCTGTTCCAGCGGATAGAAGTTAGGTCCCGAAAGGGGCACACTTCATGCTACTTAAAAGAAATATCCTCCCATGGCAACCTGAAGCAGCTCCTCCACAGGAACGTTTTGGCGGGGACTCGGGGCCTGTTGACATTTTTCAGACGGGAGATCGTTAGCTGGGCACAGCTTGAGGAGCTGATTGTGCTCTTGAGTGTCCGTGGGGGAGCCTGAAAATTGTTACGGTGATGTAAGAGTGACCGTAACTGGAGCTGAGAGTTATTCTAGCTCATTCTCAAAACCAGTTAGGCATAGGGAGGAAATCTGGGTGTGGGGAAGGAACTGTATGAGATCAGGTGGAGAATCTGGAGTTTCCTTCTCACTAACGGGCTCAAGGATGGTTTTAGTGTCTCCTACAACTTACCGAACCAGGACAAATAGTCACGGGCATTGGATGGGGGAAACTTTTTCTTTTTGCTCCGCAGGTGCCTTTAAGTGCTACATACACCATTTGACTGAAGAGGAGTTTCACAAAATTCATTATTGGATGCCCCAGATCATCTGGAAATTATCACTCTATATCAATCCCAACCCCATTAGCTCCTTTCCCAGAGACAAAGTCTTTCAAAAACAGACCACTTGAAATCTTTAAAAAGTAACCCTGGCAGAGAGGAGATTTTATTGCAAAGTTAGATCTGAGCAGTGCCTATCTGAGCATTTCAATAAATCTACATTACCCAAGATATTTCAGTATCCTCTGGGAAAGGAAAGTCTATCAGTAGAAAGTAATGATTTTTGGTTTTTCAATTGCCCTAAGGATCTTTACAATGCTATTAAGACCCATGCTCTCCCTGTTGAGAAGTTTAGGAGTGAAATTATTAATATACCTAGATGATATGTTGATTGTTGCTCTCTAACAGAAAATACTTTCTCTGTTATTTGAGCTGCATTATCACTTTCCCCAAGCAGAGGATTGCATCAAAAATTTAAACTCCCCTTATTCCGGCTCATCATATTGCTTTCCGAGGTCCTATTGTGAAATAGACTGGGCCGAATTTGGATTTTTCACTACCAATGAAAGGAAATGTGTTTTTCAAAGATCAGACTACTTTTCAGAAAAAAAAAATCACAGTGGAATTTTCTTCCATCAGGATTCCTCTTTCTCTAGCTCTTTAACCAGATTTTCCTTGGGCTGTATTTCTTTTTCTCTGAGAGGTTCACAATGCTATCCCCTGAATGCAGGGAAAGGATCAAAACAAAGATAAAATATGGTTTTGATTTCAGATTGAGCCTCCCAAGAATCAAATGATAGGTACAACTCTGATCTACACCATTCATTAATACTAAGAATGACTGACTGGAGCATACCAGTTAAATGGCAAGGACAGAAGAAAGGTTCTGGGAGCATTTCCACTTCAAAGCTCAGCAGAAACCAGAATTATTTACTATCTGTGTGACCTTTTCCCAAAATCTCTCATGGTAGAGGCCTTATAGGGCAAGGGAACAAAAGTTTCTCCATACTGAATAAACAAAAGTCAGCTGAATGTCAGGCCTAGAACTGCATCTGGTTTCGTGTCAAGTGACACCTGATGTAATGGGATGTATATATCATACTGGTGAAGGCATTGCAAGGATACCCTTTCTGTTAAAGCAAAACACAAATGTAGAAAGGAAACACCTAATTACTGATGAGAAATAAATATTTGAAGGCATCCCTGAAGAAACAGCCATCATAGGAGTTCCTATTGTTGGCATAACTTCTGTTTCAAGAAGGTTTTGATTTTTGTTTGGAATTTTCATTGGTTTCTTTAAGAGCTGCCTTGCTCAGAACTGTTTTTATCTCCCACTTAAGGTGGATCAGACAGTCAGTGCTTACTGGCTTTTCTCATCAGTGCAACATGGATTGTGATCACAAGTATTCAGGCTACTGAACAGGGAAAGGAAAGAAAATCTTTCCCAAATCTCCAGGAAACAAGCAACTTTCCAAAGGGCAAGGACCAAAAGGCAGCTAATGCTGCTCTGCAGCTCTTCCTTTCTGGCTTTCTTATTGTTCCACAAGCTAGACACTCCATTAGTTGGCTCCAGGAATTTTCTCTGAATGTTTCCCATGTCTGGAAGGTGCTCCCTCCTCAACTCTCCCCAATGACTTCCTTGGCTTCCTTTAAGTTCTTACTAAAACCCTACATTTTATCAGAAGCCTTCCCCAGCCCCACTTAATTCTCACGTCTAGCTCTGTTAATTATTTTCCTTTTATCTTATATAAGCTTGCTTTCTATATATTTACTTGGATATACTCTCCCCTATTACATTATAATCTCTTTGAGGGCAGGGATAGCCTTTTACCTCTTTTTGTTATCTTCAAAACTTAGCACAATGCTTGGCATACAATGGGCACTTAATAATTGTCTAATGATTTAAAAATAATGTTTTGTGGGATTGTAGCAGAAACTACTACCTGAATAACACCTGCTAATATTGACCAAAGGGCAGAAAGAGGAGGACATTTGGCATCATTCTAGTAGGTTCCTGACTTTATTAGTTAATAAAATGGCAATTCTAGTGCTTTGAAAACTTTTTTTTTTAATTTTGAAATTTTTACCATCCATCTTAGAATCAATATTGTGTAGAGGGCTAGACAATGGGGATTAAGTGACTTGCCCGGGATCACAGGGCTAGGAAGTATCTGAGGTCACATTTGATCCCAGGACCTCCTATCTCTGCACTTGACTCTCAATCCACTAGACGACCTTGCTGCCCCATCCTTTGCAAACTTTAAAGTACTATGTAAATGTTAATTATTACTTTTGCAGTAAAAAAGATCAAGGCTCTAAAGTCCAACGTCCACCATTGATGGCCTCACACTTTCATCTTGGCTTGAATGAGTTGCCTGGCTTACTACAACAGAATTTTGCCCATAAACCTTATCCCAAGCTCTTAACAGAAACACGAGAAATGAACATGACAGCCATAGGAAGTAGTTCTGCAGTAACTACTGCAGTAGACCAAGTATCCTGGAATTCAAGACAGGAGAAGTAAAAAATGAAATAGTGCAAAGCACATTGAATTTTGAGTTGAAGGGTGTGGGTTCAAATCCTTCCCTGCCACTTTTACGGATGTGAGTTTAGGCAAGTTGCCCAATCAAATGGACTTCAGTTTCCTCATCTGTGACTGGACGATATGACATCATGTCTGTTTCAGCTCTAAATTGATGAACAGCTCTGAATGTAAGTAATCATCTTTGGGCAATGTGAGGCCAACCTCAATGACAGGGTGGCATCCAGTGACATCCAGAAATCTGTAGTAGCAAGGGCTGTTATGGGTGTTAGGGTGGTTCAAAGCTTTGAAAAGAAACAGTGGAAACTACCTTTCAAAGTGGTTCTGGTGTGCACCATGGCAATCCTTTGTAAAAATCTTTTTTTTTCAGTCTTATACAATTTTTTGTGACTCCATTTGGGGTTTTCTTGACAAAGATCCGTTTTCTTTTCCAGCTCATTTGACAGATGAGGAAACTGAATCAAACAGGGTTAAGTGACTTGTCCAAGGTCACACAATTAGTAAATGTCTGAGACTGGATTTTAACTTTGTCTTCAGGTACTCTATCCACAGTACTACCTAGCAGTCCCATGGACAAATCAGTAAGGTCCTTAGGATTTGGAGAGAATTGTTGCAATCTTGTTTGTACAGTACTTAATATGTGCCATATGGAAATTGTGATCAAATCAGTATGACCATTTCTTCTGGAAAGGGGGCGATGATTGAATGCTCTATCACATTAGTCACAATCTCTAGACCTCCCCAGATAAAAGCCATCTTCCTAGGCAACCATTTCTCCCATACATATGGTGGCCCTCTGTATCAAAATCTCAATCTTATTTGTTTTTGTATCCCCAGTGCTCATGGTTGTTTATTGTCATTCAGCTGTGTCTGCCCTTTTTTTAAATCCCATTTGGGGTTTTCTTGGCAAAGACCCTGGAGCCATTTGCCATTTCCTTTTCTATCTCATTTTACAAAGGAGGAAACTGAGGCAAACAAGGTTAAGAGGCTTGGATAGGGTCACACAACTAGTAAGGGTCTGAGGCTGGATTTGAACTTAGGTCTTCCTGACCCCAGACCCATACCTCTGCCCATTGCACCAACTAGCTGCCCATCCCCAGTGCTTAGCACTTCATAAATGTTTTTTTCACTTATGCAGTTTACTTCAAAAATAACTGAGGCTCAGAGGCTGGAGTGTCAGACTAAGTTTAGAAAACAGTTTTCCTGATTCTCAGTTAATGCTCCTTCTGTAACCTGACACTTTTCATCAGCAAGAGTTCCCTCCTTAGGCCAAGCATTTATTATTTTATGAACATGCTCTGTACTTATAGAGGACACTATATCCAGTTCCTCAGTGGAGGCTTTCCTGGTTTCTGGAGCCTTGAAGACTATGTGGAGAGTGGATTTTCCTAGGTTGTCTTTTGCTCTTCTGATGGAAGATTCAGACCAATGTCTCTTTTCTGAGGTTATCATAACAACTATGCACTTTTTTGGCTATGACTAAGATCACAGAATCACAGATTTAGAGTTGAAGAGAACTTAAGAGTCCATTTGGTCCAATTTCTTCATTTTTGTAGATGAAGAAACTGAGAAGTCCAAAGGCATTAGCTGACTTGCTCAAGTTCATACTTAGATAGTAAATGAAAGAGGTAGGATGATATTTTTGCATTCTACCTCACATATAAGAAGAGCATGGGGGGCTGTAATTCAGAAAACACTGCAAAATACTCAAGCTTGAATGTAATTAATCCAACACGAGTCTTCTCCCACCTTCTGTCTCACCTCTACACGCTGATTCATAATCTTGTCAGGTATGGGTACGGTCATTTCAGTATTGCAAAGTTTTTTATTAACCTACCATTTAAACCACTTCATATCACAATGAAAAATGACAAGAATGTTAATTATTACCCACTGAGAGACACCATACAGTTTTGATTCATTTGTGTTTTAAATGATTGAGGTATTTCCCAATGGTATTTTGTATGTAACTGGATAAACGAATGGGTCGTGCATAGCAGACCCTCTATGGTTCAGTGGTAGACTGTGTTCAACATTTCCTATTCCACTTTCCCTGGAAGGTCCAAAATCAATTCATTTCTCATGCTTTAGACATCTGAGTAGAGCCCACATTAATGTAAGCATCAGGATAAACATTACTTTCAGTGTACTATCTACAGACATAAAAAGGAGTAAAACATCTGGATAAATAAAATGAGAAAGGACCCAGGGGACATTAAGGAAAGCAAACTATCCCAATTTTGCCCAGATTGTACAAACCTTGCCTATCTGTGCAGCTATGCATGTAGCTAACATCATAAAGCCATTTCGATGAATAACATCAATACCCACTATTTAGACATTTCTCTAATTAAAACACAAGTAGTTCAACACAACAACAAAATCCCACTTAAATTGCACTGAGAAAATCAAGGGAGTATACCTTACTTTTTTTTAGAGAGATATCTTTATAGATTAAAAATAAAGTATCATATTTCTTTAAGAACTCAGTAGCTGAATGGTATAGTAAATTGAATTCTGGATTTCTAACCCAGAAGAACTGGTTTGAAATTCTTCCTTTTAGCTGGGTGAACCTGAACAAATCACTTAATTTTAATATTTAATCACAAGTTTTACATTGAGGGGCTTATAGAAAGCCCACACCAGGTTTTCTCCATGACCCAAGAAAATATATGTTCATCCTAGATTTGTGTATTTGGACCAGAAAAAGAAGACTCCTCCCCTCCAAAAATAGGTAGATGATGAATCATTACACAATCTCCTCGTGCTCACAATTTCCCAGTTGAGAGATTAGGGCTCTGGAGCTGGAGTTACAGGAGCAGAGGTAACAAATGTCCAGCTCTCCCACTTACCAGTTGTCCTGGTTGACCTTGGGAGAGTCACTTAACTGCAAAGGCCCTTGATGCTCTCATGTATTAAATGGGAGGGTTAGACTGGATGACTTCTAAGCTCTCTTCTGGCTGTGAATATATGATATGAATGGTAGCTGTTTCAGCATACATTGTGAGATATTCAATCTGAGCTGTGTTTCCAAAAACATGGAATAAATGCTAAATAGCTGTTTGTATTTTCATCCTGGATGCTTTGTGAATAGAAGCATGAACTTGTGAAATGGTAGGCTATCCTGTTAATGGCTGGAGGACAGGTAAGAGATGGGGGCTACCAGGACATGATGCTGTATACCTTGCAAGAAGTAATTTCTCTATCAGGTGCATTTGCTTATTTTTTTTTTTGATATAAGGAAAGATTCAATTGAGAAGGGTGGAAGAATAGATGGGAGTATTTCCTAAAATGACTATGATATAAAAACAAAAGGAATCAATACAAAAAAAAAACAGTGGACTTTTTGGCTAGTTACTAAAAATTCTTTCTTTGAAGGCCAATCTCACCTCTCCCCCCCCAAAAAAAAATAAAATTGGTGCAAGGAATTGGACAGAATTTTATTTTGGAAAAATTAAATCAATGCAGATAGCTGCTTAGATACAGAAGTCACAGCTATTCTCAAAGGAATAAAAGAACAAATCAACTTCAAAACTTGAAAGTCTGTTCCAAACATATTTACCACATTGTAAAAACAAAATGAAATGAAACAAACCAACAAACCAGCAGCCTGGAATAAAAGTCAGAATAAACATCTGCATAAGATTCCTATAGGCATACAGCTAATAGTTTCTGTATTTCAATTTGTTTAAATATTGTTTGCTAAAAGCTCAGGGATATATCGCAAGCTGTTCAAAAATCTTTACAGTGGCATGGAAACAGAATGGTGTAACTGCTAAAAAAGTTGTTGGTTTCCCCACTGAGACAGACACAGCACAATTCATAACCTTTGTGAAACATTAACAGTATTACATTATTCATCAGCAATAAGACTCTGCTTGTGATGAGGAAGAAATTACATGGACTTCATGATCTACAGTTCTTTCCAATTGCACATGAGGCAGTTTTTCATGAATGGAAATTGTTTTGGAGGAAGAGAATATCTTCCATGCATCTAGGAATTTCAGAGTTTTATGGTATTATTGCTAGTGGGGGATATGTAGGGCCAAATGGGAGAAGAGAAGAATTATGAGGATGAAAGAATGGACAAAGGTAATTTACATCACAAGTAAAGACTTATAGCAAATGATGATTTAATATCACCAGGTGAGATGACATGGATGAAAGAAGGAAAAGAATTATCTTTTCTTAGCGTCAAAGCCCTTGTCTATACTATGTTCCTAGTCCCTTGATAAAGTATTCAAGACTTTATAAAATACCAGAACTAATGAGAACTAGAAAATAGTTTGGTAAGCCCCTCCAAAGATTTAACTATTTCAGGTGGTACCATCAGAAGATCATATATTTAGAGCTGGAAGGGGACTCAGAGGCCATCTAGTCTTAATGACTTCATTTTAGAGAAGAATAAACTGAGGACCAAGGACATTAATTGACTCATTAAGTGTTAAAGGTGGGATTTGAACCTCAGTCCTTTGACTCTTGAACCAGTTTTAAGCCTGTTAGAGGAAGCAGGTACAGACTAATTAGAACACTTGGCAAAGCTCTGGTCTCTGTGACATGAACCAGTTCTGTTCATCTGTCCTTGATCATTTCTATGTGACAGAGTAAAGGACCAGAAAGAGAGGGAGAAAAATAAAATAAAATAATTTCTGGGTTTAACATGAGGATTATACCTGTAAAAGAGCAGAGCAGAGAGAGTTGAGGGAGAAGGGATGAGAGAATGGAGACTGGCCAATGACTAAAGCATGAGACAAGAGACAGACCAGTAAACATTGTCCATCTGGCAACAATAAGTCACCTTAACAATCATTTATTAAGTACCAGCCAATACCAGATGCTGAGCTAGGTGCAGGAGGTACAAAAACAAAAATGAAAAATGTCCCTACCCTCAAGGACCTTACATTATTCTTGAAAAAAAAAAACATAAACTCTAATAAAGGGCAAAGAGATTTTCAAAGGGAATGACTAACAACTTGATTGACCTTATGGAAAGCAAAGTTAGGTAAGCTGTTAATAAAGGTAAAGATGCCACAGTTTTTGGATGTGAAAAGATATAAAAATCACGATGGGATTGCTTTTCCCATAGCCTCCAAAACGGCACATTCTCTCCCACTGCATCGAGCATTAAAAATTACAATTTATTACACTTCTGGATACCAGAGGAAGGGCAAATTTGATTCATTCCTACCCCCAAAAGACGAATTAAATCAGGCTGTGGTATACTCAATTCTATTTTGCTCTTATTGGCTGCCTCTTCCTCTGGGTCCACCTCCTCTAGTTTAGAGGTTAAAAAAGTCTTCTATTTCCTATTCTTCTTTACAACTTTTCCTCCATCTTTGTTGTCCATCCCCATATATTTATTCACATTATCGGTGTTGTTAGCTTTTCTCAAGAATAGCTATCCGAAAAACTGCATTCAAGATCTGTCTGTCTGTCTGTGTTGCTCTGTTTCTCTGGTTGGCCAATCAGAGAAAATTAAAGGAATAGCAAAATACTCTGCTTACCAGGTTTTTTTCAGGGCCAGTACTAGCAGCAGAAATGCAATACTGGAAACATATTAAGTTAAGCATATCCTCTTGTAATGGCCCCTGCTTGCCAGCCACTCTGCAAAGACAGAAATAGCCTATCCTGGGACGGTGCTGCCAGCAACATCAGTTAGAGCTAAGGTTTCCATTCAGTGAAGACCCATGTTCTGAATGCTTGAGAAATTTCAGAGATAACATAAAGGCTCAAGCTATGTTGGCAAGCATTAAGTTAGAAAGACAGATGCTATCTTGGTCTTTCCTCCCAGGAATTTTACTGTCAGTTTAGTTAAAATCCAAAGGGACTTGGCATTTTTCATTGTTCTGTCCAACCCCCTTTCCCCTCTTCTATTCTCTATGGGATTCTTTTCTTTGTGTTATACCAGTGGGACAGACTAGTGACAATTACAGGTCCTCCAGTGGGAAAGGATGCCTTTTTAAGGGCTTTCTTTCAGAGGAAGATATTGAGCAAGATACTTCTATACACCTCCTGGATCACATTTGGGTTATAGGAAGAACTTTGGTCTGAAAACAAAGCAATAGAAAGGAAACTCTGAGGGCAGGAAAGTCTCATCTCTGCCACTTTGATAATATGTGATTCTAGGCTGGTAAAATGGGCTTCTGGCATGCCACAATAAGACTATAAATGTGATAGGGTGTCACAAGACTAAAAAGGTTAGGAATCCCTGGTGCTAGGGTCTGAAAAGCTCTCTATTTTAAATGGACTAGATCCCTTTAACTTATGTCAGAAAAAAACAACTTTCCTCTCTATTCCTATTAAAAATGGCACAACATAGCATTATTGAATAAATTACTTCCACTCTCAGACTATAAATATACTAGCACTCAGTTCCTATGGTATATTGGGTGAAAAAAATCCTGAATTTGTAGTCAGAGAACCTAGGTTCAAATAGTTGCCCTGTTATCAATTAACTGTGAAACTAAACAATTCATTTTGTTTCTCTGTAAGACGATGGAGTTGGACTAGACAATCTTCCCAATTCCAGTTCTTGGCTCCTTTTCTCCTTTCTTCTCCCTAGGACACTCCCCCAGCTGTTCCACAGCATACTGACTTCTTCCTGCTCTCAACTGCAATAATACCTATTAACTCTTTTATTCATTTTGCCTGAACCATCAGGCAATAAATAATAATAAATAATAAAGTCTTCCAAATAAATGAATCTTCCAGATCACTAATGCTTATTCATTTGAGTGGCAAACTCTAAGACTTTTTAATTAAGAAAAGTGAAATGAAACATATTTTCTACTTCCCTGCCTTTTTAAACAGAGCAATGTAGCACTGTGCTACATTACATTATGAACTTCTATTATTGTGCCTAGTTTCCCAACCTTGACGTCAAGCTGTCTTTAATAAGAATTTTTCTACCTTCCCCAACATCTGACACTTATCCTTCACTTCTAGTTTACCATTGCTCCTGCTGTTTCTAAGCTGCTCACGAATGAGAAGTTAGAGATCAAGCCTACCGTGCATTACATTATACCAAAATTTAAAAATCAATATGGAAGGCTCTGAGTTAAAATCCAGAGAGAAAGATAAGAGTTTAACTTTTTTTTTTTTTTTGCATAGTAGCTATACACAGACAGCATAGTATAATAGAGAGAGTAAGGAACCTGGAGGTTTGGAAAGACTTCAGTTTGAACTCCATTTCTGACAATCTCTAGTTACATGACTGGGTAAATCACTGACCTTCTTTGAGCCTTAACTTCTTCATCTCTGAAATGGGGATAATCACTTAGAGTACCTCTGTCAAAGAGGTGTTATGAAAATTTCTATTCAATAATTAAGGTGGTATTCTGCAAACCTTGAAGTGTTAGATGACTGTCAGGTATCATTTGAAGCAACATGACGTGGTGCAAAGAGAGAGCTAGCCTGAAGGCCAGGAAGATTTAGTTCATAGCCTGTTCCTTATACATGTTGCCTTTGTGACCCTAGGCACATCACGTAATCATTCAGTGGTTCAGGCAACTCAACAACTCTGAATTACCTACTGGTATGAATCTGCATTGGTTAATTGAGCTCCTGGCTGGGAGCAAGCTACTCTAATGGGCCAATATTTTTAAAAAATCATTATTGTATTACAGAAGGTTGAGGCTGCTAGAAGTCTGAGTTTTAGAAAACTGAAGTACTACTACCTTGCAATTATTTAACTAGTTCATGTGCAAATGTCTATCTCTCCCCAATTAGATTATGAACTATAAGAAAAAATGGATCACCTATTGCATCTTCTTCAGTGCTTGTTCCACACTGCCATGTGCCTAGCTTGCAAGTATTTATACCTGCTGAACAAATAAAGGACATCATGTGTAAATCTGACTATGCTGGTCAGAGATGCCAGTTCTGAGTCTTCCCCTTCTTGTGAGGATATCTTAAACCAATATGGTAGGAAAAAAATCCAGCTGAAATGTAAAACAGACAGTCATTCTTCACTTTATGGGAAGAACAACTGAGAAGAAAATAAGGAAACACAACCAACACTGCCTTCTCAGGTTTTACCTTCCATCCACTCATAATCACTCTGCACGGAACTTCCAGAGACATTCAAATATAGAATTATGGTGGCTGGCACACTGCTAAGGACCCAATAAATTAGACAACCTAGAGTTTAACGCCCCCCTCCCATTTACTGCAGTAATACTGCCTCCACACTAGGCAGCTCGATATGAACAATGGCAAAATCAGCAAACATGATTTTTTTTCTTCTCGTGTTTCATATCTTGCCTACGATTTCGGCTTCATTGAAATAGAAATGTCATCCTGCTATCTTTAGAACACTTGTAGAATTTGAGCTAAAAACACTTCAGCTGATGTCCTAGACAGAAAGAGAAGAGATCGGCTCCTTGCTACCAAGCAGCAGAGGCAGGCCCAAAGACAAAGCAATAATCAGCCCTGATGCTGCCAAACTTGCCTTCGATGCCCTTCTTAGTCACTCCACAGGTAGTGTTGAATCATCCGATTATTACAAAACCAATTAGCAACATGAATTATTCCCCTTGCACTCACCCATAGTTGTCATATCGAAGAGAGAAAAAAAAAAGAGTACTCTGAACATGTTTCACCACAAAATTAATTTCTCTTAAAGACAAAAAGCTTATTCTATACCCTAAGAGTATCTGATACCTCACCTGCTGGCTCCCAGAGTTTTTCCATGTTATCTTTCAAAAGAAAGTTGACAGGACTGGGGCTCTCTCTCAGGTGGCATTAACCCTAGGTGTTGAGACAAGGAATTTTAAACTCATCCTTGTACATCCATGTCTGTAATATGAACTGGGCTGTAAACAAAGCCAGCCACTATACCACCCAAGAAACCTTTATCTGCAGCAAGAATTTAGACTTTATAAATCTGATCAGATGGTGATTTTTAGGAATATTTATTTATACATATATCCTCACTTAAATCCAATCTTTGACATTATAATAAAGTACAGTCAGTACATTTCAGAGGAGAAAAGGCAGATAAGGAAAAATATACTTTAGTCCTATTACACAGCAGAGAGAGGGTCTGAATTTATTTAATTTTAAAAATAAGTTTTTATTGATATTTTTTGCTTCTATATCATCTAGATTTTCCCTTGGACCTCGTTTTTTCTCCTTCTCAGAGAGCCATCTCTTTTAACAGAGTTTATTTGTTTTTTTTTTTTAACAAAACAGAGAAAGAGGAGGAAAAAAATTGCAAAATCAATCAATACATTTTGACAAAATTTGACATTATCTGCAATTTTCCATTCCTGTGAAGCTTTTCACTTCTGCTAAGGAATGGAGGTGAATGGGAGGGAGGCGTCTTTATTTCTCTCCTTTGGGGCCAGGGTGGCTCTTTATAATTTCATAAAGTTGCACCTGAATTTATTTTCTTAAAGACATTTAGTGGATAACATTTTCATTACAGGCAGATAAGTTAAAAGTGCTACTGTCTGAGCACATATAGGCTATATATGGCATATATAAAGGGAAATACTTTTAAAGATACAAAGAGTGTACTCATATACAAGTATGCCAATGATGTTTAATTTAGTTGGTTTTAAAGATTATTATTATTGCAGGAGTACTAATTCTTTTAGGTTGTTTAAGGTTCCATTCCATACATTTCCAGATTTGTAGAAGTAAATAGTACTTCATACTCTCTTCCTACAGAGCCCCATTGACCCCCAGGTGAAATCTACTCCCTGCTAGGATATGGCTAATCAGAGAGCAAAAAAAGCTGGTATTTTAAGTAAAGCTCAGTTAATCCATAACAGACCTCTGTAGGTTTGGCTCTAGTTTATGGGAAATAAAACTAATTCAATTATGTGAAGAGACCTAAAAATCCTAAGGAAAAAGTCACTACGAATGAAGTCCGAGGTGATGTGAAAAATAAAATAAAATAAACCCCAGACAGGAAACACTCCATAAATAATTCCCCTGGCCCTCCCCAGCCCCAAATGCTACTCCCATTTGCTATAGTGGCAAATTGAATTTTCTGTAAAGTGCTTAAATGTATATACACCCTCATAAAAGATAACTATAGGAAATTTGTGCTTTTTAAAAAGTTCCCAGGTCATGTTAACCCTGTCATCAAAGTTACCTTTTATAAAGCCTACAATTTCTGAGTGAGGCCAAGCCAAATTGATCCTTTTATGTTCCTGATAGTCTTCTTTGGAAGAAAATAAAAATTGCTATTTCCTGAGGGCCTAGCCAAGAGATCTAAGCATGCCTCTTCTTTACGCCATAACCATTAATATGGGTTCTGCTTATACCTGACATCTGTACTGCTTTGGGCTGTATTTTCTGGTGAGATAACAGCGTTGTCTTGAGAATCTGTGCATGAAGAGGACAGAAAGGCAGGAAGGCAGAGCTGAAATGTTCACTCATGCTCTGTTCTGAGGGACAACACTCTTATCTTGCTATAAAAGGTAGCCCTGAGCAATGAAGAAAAGTTTCAAAAATCTTTTCCCACCCATTTTGTCAGTTTCTATTCTTGTCTATGCCTGACCTTGACTGGAATCAGATTTTGTTATGCAAAAAATCCAAATAATCTGAATTCTGATGATTTAAGAACATTTCCAAGTTGTCTCCTAAGATCCCTCTGGGCCCACCCAAAGGATACTTTTTCTAAATATGACCGTTCACAAGCTCTCAGGAATAGTTATGCTTTTACTGGAAACAAAAATTCATTTAACTTTCAGATAGACACTCAAGATTTTCTATAAATGGAACCATTTCATGTACAAGAGTGGCCATCTGGACCATCCCTCTAAGAGATGTATTCTCTAAAGGTTTTTGTCATGTTAAATACCTTCTAGTCCAATTCACCTAAAACCTGGGGATACATCACATTAAGTGCATTTCTTCATGGTATTCCTCCCACCTTCCTGATTAGCCACTAGCTGGGTCTAGGTGGAATGGATAATCACGAATTCCAAGGAAACTGAGCCCTACCACTTGAGAAGCAACATAGTTTGGGAATGAAAAGCCCTGAGCTCTAGGGCCAGCTTTGCCAGGAACCAGCTGTGTGTCATTAGGCACATTATCCTGTTTTACCATAGTTTCTGCACATGTAAAATGGAGAAAACTCACAAAATGTTCTCATAAGAACATTCTGTGAGGTTTACATTGTTCAGGCAATCTCGATAGAGTCTAACCAAAGCAGGATATTCATCAGTCTCAAAGCAGCATTTCTACAAGATCTGTAATCGAAAGTAATGTAATTTGTGTTACAATTATGTGAATTATGAGTCAACTATGTTTATTATAAAGTATCAGTAATTCAAAAGATTATATAAATAAGATAATACTTGTAAAGCACTTATTAGCACAGTACCTGACACATAGTATATATACTTAACGAATGCCTATTCTTTTCCTCCTTCCTCAAAAGTCTTGGAATGGTAGTAGCATAACAGAGTCATAGAACATGTAGCAAAAACATTTTTAAAGCTCTGTTAACAACCACTCTGGGCATAGGGCAATAAAGCGACTCACACAGATTGCATATGGAAACCTACCAGACAAGTCAAGGCAGGCTGGTACAAATGCTCATCTCCTATTTAACTGATTTTCTATAAACCTCTCTAACCTCTTTTTTTTTCCTTTGTAAAAGCTTCTACATCAGAGATAAACTCAAGCTCGGGTGGAATTCTCAAAGGGTTAAAAAATTAAGGCTATTTGAAAATCTCATCAATCACTTCCTTTTCTCAGACACAGACTATTTCCTATCAGAGGAATGCTAGCCTTAGAATGTCTGCTGCAGACAAGGAAGCTACTCCCCAGTATGGATTAGTATAAACTAAAAATTGATTCATGCACTCCAGGTCCCCAAGGGAGTGACTCAAATCCACATGGTGTCCCAGCATCCTGGAGATTGCATTAGCACCACTGCATTAGCTGGAAGGTGTGTAAAATCACATGCAGCTGACACATCTTCCCATAGACCCCGCTTCAGGGATGTTTCATGGGGTATTGTTTATGCAGGCACTGTGTGAGGAATAACTGAATGCTCAACAGATGGATTCCCAAAGCTGTGTAGCAAATCTGAGGCTTTGGAAATGGAAAACTGGAGAGGGGATACTGAGACCTTTCTTCTTCAAGTAATGGTTCTCTACCTCTGCTTTGTCATGGACGGGGCAGTAAAGCCTGTGGACCCCTTCTCACAATGATGCTTTTAAATACATAAAATACATAGGATTAGAAAGGAAACAAATGACATGGAAATGCAGTTACCTTTTTAAAAAGAGGCTCTTGAACCTCAGGTTAAGAACTCTACCTTCAGAGTGAACACAGATCCAAGGGGAGGAAGGTGGAATTTTCAAGCACAAATGCACAAACCCACTTATAAATCAAAACACAATGGCTTGCTGAGATAGACAAAGCTTAGCTAACAGGCTATAACTATTCCTTTGGTTACCTCAAGTGTTATAGTCTTCAGTGAGATAGGTAAGCACACTAAATAAGGGCAAATAGTCTTACTGTGCTTTATGATTTGAACTCCTAATTTTAGGACATGGTTCTGATCAGTAACATCTAGGTGTGTTTAGATTTAGTTGGAAGCCACATCAGATACTTACACAAAACATGAGATTTCTCCAAAAGGGTATTTTACTAACAGATTTTTCTTTGGTCGTGGTAAAGTGAATGTGCAACGTGTATGTGCATATCTGTCAATGATGGTACAGAGATTCTGCCCTACTTTGGCAGGTTGATGGACATCACATTGACTCTAATGTCTGATTCTTGGCCAGCTCTCACTTACAGAAACAGAGCAGAGCCAGTTCACTTGACATTGACATTCGTGTCAGTGTTAGCGACTCGCCTGCCTCTGTGTCCCAAGTCAGCCTAGGAGTCAATGAACTATACATCCCTGTAATAGTTGCGACCAATTCTACCCACTTTATGTAAGAGTTATGTAGGAGGACAAATACATAATGGATATTTTTCTTTCTGAAGATGTTAAATTAGATTTCTGTTTTTAAAACAAAATGTTCTCTCTCCTCAAAGTCATATATAGAAATATATAAACACACACAAGGTGTGACTATAAAGTAATGAAACCAATTTTCATGTATGGCTTATGGAATCAGTCTTATTTCATCATACTCACATCTTGTGTATGTAGAGACACAAACAGAGTGAGATAAAGAAGAAAGAGAGAGTGGGAGACTGATATACTAATGGTTTTCCCTGACACCCCTACGTAGCCTCACTGAAAACAATTCTGGTTTGAAGTCACCCAAACTTTCTCCTTACCTACAGAGGCCAGATGACTGCACTGCTAAGTTTCTGACTTCAACTGTTTAAATGGTAATCATTTCCCATTTCAGGAGAAAAGCAAACAAAGTTGTAAGACAAAAATATGTGGTCAGGTAAAAAATCCAAGTGAAAAGGAAAACCCTTAAATTAAAGAGCAAAGGTCACCCACATATAGATAGCTCTGGTTAGATTCTAAGAAATTGGGATGTTCTAGGCATAAATTAAAAGAAAAGTAAATACAACAGTTTTAAAAAGCTGGGAATAGCTGTTTCTTTGTTTTGGTAGATGTTATCTAACTACCACCTCCCTTGAACTATCTCTAGCATATATTTCTGGAAACATGTATAAATCCTAATAGAAAGCCAAAGAGCATATTCTCTCTCTCTCTCAACCTCTCCCTCCCTCCCTCCCTCCCTCCCTCCCTTCCTTCCTTCCTTCCTTCCTTCCTTCCTTCCTTCCTTCCTTCCTTCCTTCCTTCCTTCCTTCCTTCCTTCCTTCCTTCCTTCCTTCCTTCCTTCCTTCCTTCCTTCCTTTCTTCCTTCCTTCCTCCCTCTGTCCCTCCCTCCCTCTGTCCCTCCCTCCCTTCTTTTCTTCCTTCCTTCCTTCCTTCCTTCCTTCCTTCCTTCCTTCCTTCCTTCCTTCCTTCCTTCCTTCCTTCCTTCCTTCCTTCCTTCCTTCCTTCCTTCCTTCCTTCCTTCCTTCCTTCCTTCCTTCCTTCCTTCCTTCCTTCCCTGGCTTTTATACTTCCTTCTTACCAACAAGAACCTATATTTCCCCAAGGCTATTCTTTCTTAATGTCAACCAAAGCTTCTAAGAAAGCTACTACTTGATATGGCAAACAGGTATTTTGTTCTCCCGGAGATCCATTAAAAACAGCCATGAGACAGGTTTCCTATCTATGGTATGCAGTTTGTCCCTGACAGTTCTGGGGATAGAGCAGGACATTTTATAGCAAATCTTGACCTTATTATATCGTATACTATTTGCATCTGCCAGACAGCACAAGATTATCCATTTTGCAGAGAACTGCTTAATTGTGGCCACATATAGCACATTTAATATGTTCTTCTTTACATTCAACTTACATGTACAAAGAGCTAAGTAAAATATAGAATAGAATCCTTTGGAGCTCCAAACTACTTGGAAACAATGTTTGGGCATTAAAAAAATTCCATTCTATACACAGCCAGCAAAATCCTTGCTCATCCAAATGTAATAAATATATTTTTCAATGTCTGTTTCATAATTTATCACACAATTTCTCTCTGTGGTTACTATAGCTTATCATCAGAACACCACCAATCAGATAAGATGAAGACACTGTTGGTAATTTTTAATATTAAGGCGCAATCATATATTTTCCTAGATGATTGGATTGATAAAAGGGCCAAGTACATAAATCTTACAGCAGCTATACTTGCTAGTTACTTAGCATTTAATCTATAGAATATCTATAGATCATCACCACATAAGAAATGATTAAGAACAACTTGGAAGATGAGCTTGGGTGATAGTGGTTAATAACCTAATTCCAAATGTATTTGGAGATAGATGATCCTTGGAACTGCCAGGAGAAGTTAAATATTTTTTATGTTGTTAACAGTTTGGGTAGTATTGTGCTCCAGAATATTTTCTTGTAGAAGAGGCTTTAATGTTGATGACATTTTATGGATGGCATTATATGCAAAATGAAGCTGTTATTTTTATTGGGAAATTTGAAGTACACCAAAGAGGTTACTTTTTCTTTTCATTACTTTTCTAGCTCTGGGGTCACTTGTTCATTTTCAGATAATCCTTCTCTTTTCTCTTCTACCTTTCTGTTTCTGTTTCCTCCACCGCATGAATTTCCCTCATGTCTTGTGATCTTCTGATCTTATATGTAAAACTCTCTTGCCTTTGCTGTGTTTTTTTTTTCCATCTAAAATGGCTAATTGAACTGGGTTGTAATATCACAATCTCCTTGAAGGTGCTGTTATTTAACATGGCCTAGTGCAGTCTGATACTTTCTAGAGTTTGAAATTTCAGATTACATAAAAGTTATTAGGTTTTTGTTGAAACATATCATTTAGTGAAAATAAATAGAATATTCTCATAGACTAAAATTTAGAAGGAAGATAACCCTATTTTTGGAAAATCACAGAGAAAACCCATATGAAATAGAAGAGATGAAGATGGAAGTTTTTCTCATCTGAAGTCCTTTCTTCCTTCAGGTCTCCACCCCTCTACTCACTTTGACTTCTTTTCAACACACCCATCACAATAAAGCTCACTTCTGTATTGCTATTCATGCCATGGGGTCTTTCTACTGTCAACATTCTATCTATTCTTCAAGGTCCAGTTCAAAGCCCTACCTCTTTCAAGAAGTTTTCCTCTCTCTCAAAATGATAACTTCTTTCTCTGTATTCCTATGATACTTTTATTTAGTAGTATACAATTTTCATTTAATTATTCTGTTTCACATACATTAGTTTTGTCTATCCAAGTAGACTATAAGTTGGTTGTGTGCAGCAACTAAAGTTTAAAATGTTTAAAACCAATGTTTGAAATCCCCCCCTGCACTGACTGATTACTACATGGAAAATCTTGATATAGGAACCAGAGAGAGGGAATGAATTTCCCTTTTTATTGAAATAGAGAACTCTTGAATTCTATTGGCTCCTTGTGTACCAATTAGAGTCTCAGAGACTCTTAGACACTGTTATATATCTTTCCTAAATGCTGCATTTTGATTTGTGTATTAAAAGTGGTTTTTATTTACTTAAGGGTCACTTACAACTGTTCAATTACTATCTACCCTTTCTTTCAAAATTGACACACTTCACAGAGCCATTTGGTGACTGCAAACACGCAAATCCTAAAATCCCAAATTCATTAATATTATTGTAAATGGATAAATCTGCAAGCCCCCCTTCATATTCTAACAGTATGTTAAAGTGAAAATACTTATACAACAGAGCATGTATAATCCAAAAAAAAATGTCCTAATTTATTCCACTTCAAGTGATCATGACCTTGTGGGACTTTAAAAATTGCAAATAAGCCAAAGATGGAAATGGTGCTGATTCTGTTTCTCTATTCCTCAAATTCTGAACTAATTAAAATTTAAAAAAATAGTTACCTCCTCCTTCATTCAAGGCACAATGATAGGCATGTTAATATTGATCCCCAATACTTGTCTATGTTTAAAAAAATCCAACACAATTGACCATGCTTATATTCTTTGTGCTGTGAGGTTTCAGAAAACAGAATCCAGAAATGAGGCTTCTTTTCAAACAGAAAAACGTCTCCTTGTAGCCCCAGACCAGCTCATCCTTCAAATACTGCTTTAGTTTTTCAATAAGACCTGGGTATTCTTCCACCCCCACTCAAAGAAAGAAAAACTTGAGCTACTGTTCCCTTCTTAGAATAAAAGCCAAGGAATAATGTGTCCTTAAACTGTAATTTGCTTGCATTCGATGGCTTCCTATCCACTGCCACAATAGTCCCCTATGTAAATCAGATTTATTTATTCATAGGCACTAGCATTCCATTACTTTCGTCAAAAACCAGCCACGCTGCATTTCGTCCTCTCTGCATTCTTATAAGCCAACTGGAAAAGCAATTAACATTCACCAGCATTTTAGACAGAGGGGAGAGGGCGAGGGAGAGACCCTACCACACTCTTGATAACACCACCTCTGTAGGTGGATGGTAGTGCAAAATGACTGCATCTCTGTGTCGGGGGAGATAAGAGAAGTGACATAGATTAAAACAAATTGTTGATCCATACCAGAGAGAAGCTAGGGAAACAATAGAAGTAAAAGCATAAATGTCAATTTGGGATGATAAAGGATACAATCTAAATGTAATATGAGAGGCCCCCAGACAAAAGCAAGAAATAAAGATTGCACATTACTGAAGTACCAGAGTACTAGGACATTATCATACACATACCCGCATGCACAGTCATAGGCTTAAAGCACAGGAAAATAGGAGCAACACATTGCTGATTACTTCGAAAACCCAATTATAAATTAACCCAGGATTGCTGAAAATTTCCAGAATTATGCTCATTTCAAGCTGCTCCGAAGAACATTTTGTCCCCTTGGTAACTTTGTTATTTCCCATATTGGCTCCATTCTTCGGTTTTCCTTCTTTTGCATTAGTGTAGCAGTCTAAGTGCCCACAGGCTAGAGAAACGAGCTGCTACTGCTGCCTTCCCTAACAGGAGGTCCCTGCCAAATGGTGCTGGTCTTGCTGATAGAAAGATTAAGATCAAGGTCATGCAGCAAGGTCACTCCTTTCCTCCTCCCTAATAGGGCCACACAGTTCCCCTTTCACTCCAGAGCAGTGTGCTTCATAAGTTCAGATCTGGAAATTTATTCCTAATTACTCCAGTGTCTTGCTTTTATAGTGACAAAAATCAACCTGCAGGCTCAGCTGCAGCATGAGCTAATATAATAGCTTCGGCTCGCTAGCTAATGTGGTGGGAAGGCTTTTGAGGGAACACGCAGGTGGTCAAACGTCCTCCCAATCCTCCCAGACCAATGGAGGCATTCCATCCTCAGTCTGATATTAGCGTGCGTATGAAATACACAGAGTGGCCTGTGCAACTTCGAGCAGAGCTTTGTTCTCAGAACACTAGCCAGGACATTACACCTTTCCTTACTTAAAGAGCTATTTGGGTTTGCACACTCACGAGTACTTCTGCACCTTGGCCTGGAATGGCAAAAAAAAAAAAGGGAGAAATCACAGGTGAGCCATGTCTAATGCAATAGATGTGATGCTGAAAAGCTGCATAAATAGATGTTTTGCATGACAACTTTAGTAGATTGAAATAAACTAGAGGTGATCCTATTAGGGGAAATTAGTGGCAAATCATTCTTACAAACTACAGAAGCATTTATTATTATTGTTGTTGTTGTTATCAAAAGGCATCAGTCACTGAGATTATTAGGGATACTCAGATGGAAGCAACACAGTTCTGACTTCAAGAAACTTCTATTCCCCCGAAGGGAGGCACCGGTACATAGTTAACTAAATAGGAAATTTTGACAAAGTAATTCCAAAATAATTTTGTGGGATGAAGAGTACTAATAATTGGGGCATATAGGGAGCTAATGACTCCAAGAGGCAAAGGCAAGGAAGGAAGACATCCAGACAAAGGCTTAGAGGCCAGGATTTATTCATAAATCCCCACCACTGAGCCAAGCCACCAGCCCAGTGTGTGTGTGTGTGTGTTAAAGTTCTAATTTTTTTGTATATTGACATTTCTTAAAGTTGGATGTTTTTATAGGTGACAGACTACCCAATCCATACCACATTCTTCCAGTCACTTACTGAGGTTTAAAAACAAAAATGAACACCAGCCTTAGATAAACCAATCATACTAATTTAAAGAAAATTGCTTTGAAATTTTATGAGAATATTGGAGCTGGGTCAGGAAGTGAGATTTTTGGAGTATTTTCCTGGCCTGGCAAAAATTCCACAGGTATAATCTTCACAAAGATGTTCTTTGTCTCTGACAATCAGTTCACTTCTTCCTAAGCCTCCTACTCCTTAAGTTCCAGGTTCAAAGGAATTAGAGACCCCTGTTTTGTCCCTAAACCATACCCCTAAATTTGGGGCATGCTTTTCTTGACTTCTCTGCCTTAGCTGACTCAGCCATCCCAATGGGTTCCATATTTAGGTTGGAGGCGGAATAGGCTGTAATCTGAAATCAACGTGCTTCACGTGGGTTAGTGAGAAATCAGAATTTAACTCTTGGCAGAATTAGAGGTCCATTATTCTTTCAGGTCCAAACAAATCTCTTTCCTCCACCCCTCCTCTATCCCCATTTCACTTTTGCCTTCAAAGTCCTTTTTTTGTTTTGGTCTTCTTTTCTTCTTTTTTTTTAAAAGCCCTTTTTAGGAGGGTTGTGACATAGAGTTTAGAAAGGATCTGGGATTTCAGACACCTTATTCTGTGGGTATGTTATTTTACCTCAATTTCTTTTCATAGTGAGGAAGGGAGCAGAGGGAATTGTCTGCAGAAAGGATAACCAGAGTGTAGGGAAGAGAGTTGAAGAAAGTGAACAAAAGAGTATGTCTGTCAGAATTACATGTTTGATAGCCCCGCTTGGTGTATTTGGACATTAAAGCAAAATATCAAGGATTTGTCCATCACACTTAGGAAAAGGGCATGATTTAGAACCTATCAGGAGAAAAATGGCTAATAAGCTTTTTTTCCCTGTCATCCTGTTTTGCTTCTATACTTTCCTCTTTCACTTGGTGCTTTTCCCATACAACATCACTCTGAGTAGGAAGCATAATCTGGTTCCTTGTTTGAATTGACAAATTAGAAACAAACCAGTGCCTAACTCTGTAAAGCTGAAATGATAGCAATTGTGTGACTGTAGATGGGGAAATCCCATGATGGTGATTTTGTTAATATTGTAGAAGCCTCACTACAGATTCAAGGGTAGGGTCCCACTGTGTATAAGCTATGCCTCCTGTGGATTGTTTTGTTCCCCCAGGGCCTTCCCCCATTTTCAGGAAATGCTTTCTTATTGACAGTGTGTAGGAGCAACTTACACACATCCACACATCCACACACACACACACATCCACACATATTTTGGCATTTCAAGGTGAACCTCTCCACTCCTGGAGATGTGCTCCTCAGCAAAGGCTGAGGGAGAAGGGGGGAAAAAAAACAGATCAAAGCCAGCTTTGAAGTGA